>NC_132913.1:115643676-115947926 GCF_047675955.1 Chlorocebus sabaeus | reverse complement strand
CAAAAAAACAAGAAAACAACAACAAAAATAACCTCAGTGATTGTTGATTTTTTTTTTATTATTATTTGTTGATGGCTTAGGTTTCTCTGAGCCCTTGTAACTGTGAAATCACTGTAGCAAGTTTAAATGAAGTATGAAATAACACTTTGAGGTTAGGCAGCTGGGGCTGCTTGGGAAGAAAACACTATACTTTGAACTGTTGTGTGCAATGGTACCAAATGAAAACATAGACATGAAAATGCAGCTGTTGCTTCCATTAAAATAAGACAAATGCATGTTAATGTAAAATAATGTATGTTATATAAACTCTATTCTAAATTAGAACTAATAATCTAATAGACTAAGATTAGATTGATTCATGATGGTAGAAACTGGATTTAAATAAATTCTTCACCTTTATACACATGTAGAAAACAAAAGAAATAGAGTTTACTTAGCAAAAAATGTAGCATGAGCTGTTTTTACTGTGATAGACACTGTGTATTGCTTCCCAGTTTCTTTACAAAACCCTAATGTTGTTTATATGATTCAGGTAAACGTGGCTCAATCTCAGCTCCAGGAGAAGCCTCTGATTCATTCAAACCCACCTGAGCTTCATTTTCCTGGTAACTATTTTTGGATAGCCACATTACCTAAGACAGCCATTATACTCCACTTACCCTTGATTGTCACTTGTGATGGTTAATTTTATAGGTCAATTTGACTGGATTAAGGAATACCTAGATAGCTGGTAAACCATTACTTCTGGTTATGTCTGTGAGGGTGATTCCACAAGAGATTGACATTTGAATCAGTAGACACAGTAAAGAAGATCCATTCTCACCCAATGAGGGCAGACACTATCCAATAGGCTGAGGGTATGGATAGAAGAAAATCTCAGAGGAAAGATGAATTCTCTCCCTGCCTTTCCCTCTCACTCTCCCTTTCTCCTTCTCTCTCCCTTTCTCCTTTTCTCCCTCTCCCTCTCTCTCCTTCCCTCACCCCAGCTCCCTATCTCTCTCTTATGGAGCTGGGACACTCCTCTTCCTCTGCCCTTAGACATCAGAACTCCTGGTTCTCTGGTATGTGGATTCTGGGACTCACAGCAGTGGGCCCTCCGTGTTCTCAGGTTTGGGGTTTGAGAGTTACATCATTTGCTGTCCTGGGTCTGAGACCTTGGGACTTGGACTGAACCACACTACCAGCTTCCCTGGTTCTCCAGCTTGCAGACAACTTACCATGGGACTTCTTAGCTCTAAAATTACAGGAGTAAACTTCCCTAAATCCCCTCTTATCTATCTATCTATCTATCTATCTATCTATCTATCTATCTATCTATCTATCATCTATCTATCTATCTATCTACCATCTATCTCTATATCATAATCTATTTAGGTATCTGTCTACATGTATATTATTCTATTGGTTCCATTTCTCTGAATAACCCTGACTAATACTCTACTGATGGCATATTGTGACATCAAGGGGAACCAGCTTTAGGGTAAAGCAGACTAAAATGATAGCATGAGTTAGAAATGCGCAACCTAATGAATAAAAACATAAAAATGAGACCCAGTCTACCTCTGAATTGTTATGTGTGAAAAATTTTATGTCATCATTTAGGCCATTTTGAGTCAGGTTTTTTTTTTTTACTTGCAGATACAGCTAGGATCCTAAGGACTTAGATATTTACCTATTTTCCTATACCATTGGCTCTCTGAGTATGTTCATGTAAGGTTCTAAGAGTTATAGTATAGACAATCTCCAAACTTTTGTGTTGGGCAATAATAGTTACAGTCTCTTTTCCAATGCATCTGAAGGATCACTAGCATTGCTATAATTCCCATAAAGCCAGTGCTTTTCTTGGCCCATTGTCATATTGGCATTGCACGTAACACCCAGTCTTGAACCTCTTGAGTCCTGAAGGATTTTACATGATTTCTTAAGGGAATGGGACAGTATATCACTCAGCCCATCCAATAGGAAGGTTCTTGAAATCCCCTTAATCATATAGTCCTGCCCCTCAAATTTCCTGTCATTGCAGTTGCTAAAAGCCTCTACTTATTGCCCTTTCCATGTAATTGGCTCACCAGCTCCACTCCCCCATCTCCTCTTTCCCCACACCTCACTGCACACTTCTTGGTGACAAACACAGGACCTCTGCAATTTGCACTGTTCTCTGGTTCATGAAAGTCAGCCCTCTTGAAATTTGGGTAGAAAAAAAGAAATCCTTTTTCTTGCATCACTCTATCACTCTGTAGTCCTCCATGGAGGAGGTGGTGCTGTTTTGCTGCCCAGGTATATTCCCTTGGTAACTGCTTCCCCTCCTTACCCTACTGCTACTGCAGCAGGGGAGGTGCGGCCGGGGCTGCATGCTCTATGGAGCCAGTGGGGTCTAGGAAAGGTGATCCCAGTGGGAGCCCCATGCCCTACCGAGTTGGTGGGGTGGGAGCCCATGTTTCCGGGTGCAGCTGCAGCTGCCCAGTCACAGCTCTGGCCCCAGGCATCCCTGAGCTCTTGGGGACCTGGGAAGCCCCCTTCCCCTGCAGGTTCAGGAGTGTCTGCTCCTCCTGCGTGGCCTGTCCCTGCTCCTCGTGCTTGCTCTGCAGTGGAACAAAGTTGTGGACATGTTCCCATAGCCAAGCTCAGGTGCTGTTGCAACCCGGCTGGGTGATGCACACAATCAGAGTAGTGTTGACACGCCAGCCCCCTGCCATCTCAGCACCCTCCAGAAACTCTTTCTGGGGCTGAAACTCTGGGGACCCACATGCACGGGTAGGAGGCCAGGGAGGTTGAGGGCAGCTTGGCATGGACCTGAGGGACCTTGGCATGGACAGCCTGCAGCCTGCATGCTGCGGACAGCATGTTAATGGTGGCAGGAGGCAGACAGGTTACTAGACAGAAAGGGAGGGTTCCCTGGTGAAACCCCACCTTCAACCCAGAGATGGCCCGAAGCCTGGGGACTAGGGTGCGAGTTCTGGGCAGAGTCCAAGATCCAGAGTGAGAATTTCCTTGATGCCTTTTGGCCAATGGGAGGGTGCTTTTTCCAGGCCCACTCATGGCTGAACATGACCCAATCAGCATGCACTTCCCCCCACCCACGGACCAGTCAGCATGCACTTCCTCTATTCTGAGCCTGTGAAAATCTCAGACTCAGCCCAACTCAGAGACTCACTGGGAGGACCTGCCTGAGAATATGAGTTACCTACTTCTGGTCTCCTTTCCCCTGAGTGCTGTTCTCAATAAAGCTCCTCTCCACCTTGCTCACCCACTAGTTGTCCACATGTCCTCTTTCTTCCTGGACAAGCAGAAGCAAATGCTTTCCTGGCTAGCTTTACAAGCTGCAGGCAGGAGCTAAAAGGACTTTCACACTGTAGCCCTCCTGCCAGCTGTCAACACCAGGCGGCCACCCCATGCAACGGGAAGGAGCAGCAGGCTGCACTTGACTCACCCTTGGCAGTTGTGGGATCTGGGCTGGTAGCACGATCTGAGCGCAGCCTGGAATGCCAAGTGGGTAGAACAAGCCCAGCAGGCATGAGAAAAACTCAAGCAGAGGCACCACTGGCCACAGAGGTTTCCAGCTGGCAAAGAAACACTTGAAGGATTCTGTGACAATTGCAAAGGGTACTTTTCTGTTGTAATTAAAGATCTTGAGATGGGAGTATTGTCCTGGACTATCTAAGTAAACCCAATGTAATTGCAAGGGTCCTTCTAAGTGAAAGAGGGAGGCAGGAGGGCCAGAGTCAGGGAAGAGGTGCATTGAAGGAGGCAGAAGCCCGAGTTCTACAAAAAAGAGGCCATGAACCAAGGAATGCAGGCGGCCTCCAGAAGACAGGAAAAGCAGGGAAATGGATTCTACTCTAAAGTCCCCAGAAAAAATGCAGCCCTCCTGATACTGTGATTTTAACCTAGAAAGACTCATTTCAGCCTTCTAACTGCCAAATAATTTGTGGTCTTCTAACTGCCAATTTTTGTGGTCTTAAACCACAAATGTTTGGTAATTAGAAAACTAATACACCAAGTTTAGTTGCCACTTCAAGTCCACGCAGCTCTTCTAACTGCCATTTAGCAAATCTTCTAACAACCTTCTAACTGTCAATTTTTGTGGTCTTAAGCCACAAAATTTGTGGTAATTAGAAAACTAATATCCCAAGTTTCATTGCCACTTCAAGTCCACAAACTGCAGCTCTATTGAGTCTTCTTTCCTGAAGTCACTACAGTTGCATGTTTTTTCCTGAACCCTGAAAACTTCATGAAGAACATAAATTCAGAGGAGGTGGCTCTAGGATTTTCTTCCCAAGATTCAGACCCTGGAGTGCAGAGAATATCAAGTTCCATCCCCATCCCCAGCCACATTAACTCCCCTTCCCCCATAGAGACTGGTTTAGCGACCAGTGGTTCTCAACTTGGCTACACAGTACAAATATTTTAAAGCTTTGCTTCACCTGAAGAGCTTTTACAAACTAGGATCCCCAGTTCTCCCCGCTTACCGATTAAATTAGCATACCTGGGGTAGAACTTAAGGGTCAACATTATTTAAACCTTCCCAGATGATTTAAGGATGCAGCCAAGTTTATAAATCATTGGATTACACAATTCTTCATTACATGCTGGGAAGTGATTATAAATCAAAATAGAAATCTAGTTCCATTCTACCCAATTGTATAGAATAGTCCCACTGTCTCGATCTTTTGTTTTCCTCTCCCTGGCACAGCACACTCTAAATTCCTCCAGCAATTGGTGGCAAAGCCTGAAACCTAACTGCATTGTGATATCCTGAGTTGGAGTGGATTCTGGCACCAAAGAAAAGACATTAGTGGAAAACCTGGTGGAATCAAAATAAAGTCTGCAGTTTATTTAATAATGTTGTAGGATAATAGCGATGAACCATACTTATGTAAGATTAGGTGGAACTGGCTAAGGGATACGCAGTCTTTGTACTCTCTTTATGACTTTTCTTTCTGTAAACCTAAAATTATTCAAAAATAAAAAATATAGTTAAAAACAAAGCCTGAACTAATGATCCCAGAGTGACATCCAGGACCCATGTTAGATCCTATTCACTGGAATAGAGCAAAAGTCTTGAAAGAGTCTAGATGTGTCAGCCAAAAATTGGCATTCCTTCTGCTAGAAGTATTCTACTTTCTTACAAAACTGGGCACCTCTTGATACTCAAATTTAAATTTGCTGATTTTAATAGAAGCTTTTTAGATTAATTTAGCAAAGTCATATAATGTTGCTTCAGTCTAATTGCCTGTGTAGAATCCTTCACAACAAACCATGCATACTCACAGCCCTTGTAATTATGGAATCTCTCTGGCTTTGTAGTGATGAAGAACACGTCAAGTTTAGGTCTGGTCCATCTTTATCTGTTGACATTATTCTGTCAACAGTTTCAGTTTCCCAGGTGGGATGTTTTTCTGCTCATTTCCAAAGTAAGCCTCTCCCTGGTGTCTGGCTATACTTGGTGTCACATTAAATAATAATAATAATAACTTTTAGTAAAATAAAAGAGAGAAAAATATTAATCCAGAAGTCTTCAGAGTTCAATAGTTCATTGACAGGGTGATAACAGATTTACAGCGCACATCACAACATGCAGCAGTTTCCTGAACATTTTTGGCCATTCTCTACCCTGGTGTCTCTTATTTGTGGCAATTCTTAGCACACTGTATGTTCATGAGATGCTTACACTCACTTCCACACAAGGAGCCCATCCACTCTCTCAGGAAAGAACCCTCACAACATTGACCTGGCATCCAAGCCCACTCATTGTCCCTACTTGTGGGAAAAAGTCCCAAAACCCACTTTTGATGCTTTTCTCGGGAATATTAACCCTTCTAGAATTCTGGCTACCTCATTACATTTTTATTGATATTGACTGTAATTTGGGATCACCTTACAATGGCGAGTGTAATGTGTAGAAGGTGTTAACAGAAACTTTGTTGAAAAAGTTCGCAGAAAATAATATTCAATTATCCTAAAGGTGACTTTCAATGAAAGCAATGGTGAACCAAGTGCAATTAGACTTAGCAAATAAACATATACAATATCCAGTTAAACTGGAATTTCAGAAATGTTGTTTTTCTAGAATTAGACCATATTTATACTAAAAAAGACTAATTATTTGCCTAAAACTCAAAATTAACTAGAAATCCTATAGTTTATCTAGCAATCTAAGAGTAAATTGTGCTATCCAAAGAATGCCTTTCTGTGTAGGCCAGTGCTAAGGCCACACTTCCTAAGGCCTGAAATGATACTAAAAGACAACCTTTTTAAAAAGTCAAAAATAGATAAGTGACTTTTACCTTTAACGATGGACTCTACGAGTAATGCTTTTTCTTTCTCTCATACTTTCTCCAATACCTTTCCATATGTGTAATTTACTTTTGATGTTTATAGTCCTGTAGATAACCATTTCAAAGAATAATAAAATTACTTTTTGCTTTTCTCTGTAGCTAGGATAGATTCTCCAGGACAGAAAGAAGGATAGTACCTATCAATAGGCAATAACAAAATAGCACAATCCAACTTCCGCTTTTTAAAAACAAGGTGATGTTATCCTAGAGCCCCCTGGGTGAACTATATATTCTGTAGAAAAGTGTTTTTCTATATCCGTAAAACAAAGTTATTCCTTAAAAAATTACTTGCCTAAGGTTTGCTGTGATAGAAAATGTCATTTTTATAATAGTATAAAAAATGACCATTGAAAAATAGGTCATCGTATCTGACTGCAGCAGACGACTGTTTGCTTTCTTTTGACTTCACAATTTGAGTTTTCTGGGGTTTTTTTCTTTATGAGAGTCTGAAATTAGTACTTGGTAATTAACATACATGTTAAAATTGAAAGTTTAAACAAATGCCCCGATTTGACTTTAAATTATTTTTCTCTGACCTTTTTATATTACGTTATAGAGAAATGAATTATTATGTGTTATATGTTTAAGAAGCTTTATGTCTGATCATGACAATAAAGAGAATCTTTACATTTCATTTTAAATATACACAAACACTAAGAAAACATACATATAAAATTATTCTCCAAAACAATTTTCATTGTATTTACCAGATGATACCTTTCCAGCTTCCTAATATTCTGAGACGTTATGTCTAGTGGTATAAGGGTCCTGAATCATTAAGTTTTTATTCCACAAATTATTTCTCCAAAATGTGTTAAAATGTATCAAAATATAAACTTATATTTCTCGCTAGTAACTGCATTATATCATCCTTTTTCATTTTATTTTCCACAAAGGTAGTACCCAACCCAAATTCCAAGGTACTTCAATTCAGTGGGATCTGTTATCAGTCTGCCTTCTTAGCTTTGACTTGAACATCCACATTCATGTTTATTATCATAAATAATATCTGCATGAAATCACCAAATTCTTAGTTCAAGCTTGCTGTTTCCATATGAATCACCGAGCAATCCTCACCACAACATTCCAAATCTGGGCAACCAAGTTTAAAGAATAAACAATAACATGATGACAAAATATAGAAACAATACTTAAGCAATAATCATAAAAACAAAATTCCCCGTGATCTGTAAAACTTTAGTTATTTAAGCTTTTCCACTCATGACTTCATTAGATACTCATAACAATCCTATAAAACAAATAGTTGGTTATCATTATTGTTATTTAATGCATGAGGACACAGGCTCAGGGTGGTTAATAGCTTGTGCCTGAGGCTATAACATTAGTAAGGGATGGGCAGAGCCTGGACCAGAGCTCATTAATTTTTGAACAACAGCCCATGTTCTCTCTGGTGTTTATTGGGAAAAAAAACTCTTCAGCTACAAGGAAAAGCAATGAAATCATTTTGAGGCTAGAGAGAAACCAGCTGAAACCATTTGGATAAAGAGCATGATGAGAAAATATTTGTTATACAACCTTTAAAAACCAGAACCATGATATTCTGATTAGAACCTCAAGGTTAACCCTAAATCTAAGAATCCGCACTTTAAATAGCAACAAGCTCTAACAGAAATGGACAGAGCCACCAACACCAAGATAAATTTTACATGGTCACAGCGGTGGAAGTATCTTTCCAGTGATGGCTCCTCCAAATTCCCCTATCCAAAAGAACTCTCGCTCTCCTCCAAATCCCTTAGTCCACAGCATTCCTCTTAGGACATGCATCATGCTCTACTTCCATGGGTCTTGACTCTGGCTGCACATGTGAATCATGTGTTGAGCATTTTAAATAATACAGATTCTTGGTATCCACAGTATATCAGCTGAATCAGATTCTTGGAAAGTAGGGACAAGACATTCCTATTTTTAAAAATATTATGGGACATCCCTGATGCACAGATAGGTTTATTTATCTTTTATTTTTGTAAATGTTGGTGGGTACATAGTAGGTGTATCTATTTATGAGGTACACGAGGTGTTTTGATACAATGTGAAATAAGCACATCATGGAGGATGGAGCATGTCCTGCCCCTCAAACATTTATCCTTTGAGTTACAAACAATTTAATTACACTCCTTAAGTTATTTGAAAATGAACAATTAAGTTATGATTGACTACAGTCTTTAAACACTAAGCTATAAGTTTATAATCTGTTGATTGCATTCAAGCAGTGTTTACAGAGCATCGACTATATGTGAGAAATGGAAAGAAGGATCTGAACAAGATACAGAATCTTTCTTCAAAGGCTGATGATTGGTTGGGAAATAGAGACCTACACATAAGTGCATTATAAATGCAACTACTATTATAACTGTGCAATAGATAATGCCCATGAGAACTATTGTGGGTGCTTTGTGGAATTACGATTGGGCAGGGTCTATACTTACTCTATATTCCACACCACATTTAATACAGTGCTGTAGTACATGTTCACTAAATCCTGTGAGTTGGAATTAACAGCCATGTATTTTTCTTTATAAACTCTGATTTTTAAAGGTTAATTCTATGTACATAATACAGAAAGTTCTTTTTTATAAGAAGCAAAGCTGTTTCTCCACTTCTCTCCAGCACTGATGCTTGCTGCTGATGGCAGATTCTCTATTTTGTTAGAAATCCCTTCTGTCACTTACCTACATGTTTCAGAAAACCTGCTACTACTGCATTTCTTGAATTTTAGGTTTAGACATATCTGTTTGCTTCTGTACGCTATTCCCGTCTTAAATAATTATACTTTCTCCTCCATCTTCAATATAATAGCACACAATTATCTCTTAAATCAATATTCAGTCTTTGTATTATTATATACAGACATTATTCAAAATCAATCCACTATTCTAAACTGATGTGCATTCTTAAATTATTTCTTTGGTGGTAACAAGTACCTCTTCTAGTTCCATATATATATGTATATTTATATCTGTGTAGTTGTAAGTCTGTGTGTGTGTATATATACATATGATGACCTGATGTGTTTGGTTATAAAATTTAACCACAATAGAAGCGGTTATAGGCGTAAGCTGCTAGACTTGTAACTGAGTTAAGAGTTAATCATATACATATAATAACCAGGAGGCCAACATGGCCAGGGCAGAGTTAGTAAGCAGGAAATTAGAGGAGGCATTGTTAGGAAGATCAGGCCTTACAGGAGGACTTTAAAATGACTTGGGCTTTTACTCTGAGTGCACCAGAGATCCATTAAATGATGTGAGCACAGAAGTAACCTGACTTTTAAAATAATTAATCAAGCTCTTGTTTGAAAAAAGAATGTTGGTTGGAGGGAGAGGAAAACGTGGAAGCAGGTGAGATGATAATGGTCCAGATTAGGCAGTGGCTGCAGAGGTGGTGAGAAGTTGTCAAACTCTAGATGTATTTTGAAAGTAGAGCCAACAAAGTTTCTTTAAGATTTCTTTCCTTTTTAAAAACAAGAGCTTTGTTGAGATATAAATATATAGCATAAAGCTCACCCTTTTAAACGGTACCATTCCATGGCTTTTAGTATATTCGCAAAATTATGCAGCGATCATCACTATCTAATTTCAGAACAACTTTATAAGATTTAAGGCTGGGTGCAATGGCTCATGCCTGTAATACCAACACCTTGGAGGCCCAGGTGGGAGGACTGTTTGAGGCTAGGAGTATGAGACTAGCCTGGGCAACGCAGCCATGATCATGCCACTGCACTCTAGCCTGGGCAACACTGCAAGACCCTGTCTCTTAAAAAAAAAAAAAAAAAGTCTTTAAGATTTAAAATTTTGTTCAACCTTTCAGACATGATTTTGACTCATTTTGTTTTTGAATAATTTAAATAGTAAACAAAAAAGAGTTTAAAAAATTTTTTTTAATATTTTGTTAAAGAAAAAAAAAAGGAAGAGAAAGAAATGTGTGGCTTTGTTCCATTATCCGACGCACCTGGGTTGAGATAAACTTAAGTAGAAACAGTTTAATGACCAAAAATATTATGTAGGAAATGACTATATCAGTGTCAATTCTGCTTAATTAGTAGTTTGTATCTGGACGACTGTGCTGAACATATTTCAGGGAAACATTCACAGTGTGTGTGACATGGTCATTGGATGGGAGAGAGGCTCTGAATTGTCCACGCTTGGCCTAGAGATTCATCTGGAAGAGAGAGAAGAAATTTCCTATGAATGTGCCACAACAGAGAGCCATACTTGTTGCCTCATGTGCCATCTGGAAGCAAGATATCATGTTGATAACTTTCAATGCTGTAGAGTGTGAAGAGTATCACCATCTGCAATCATTTTAAACTTTGACAAATTTCAGTGATCTGTTTATTTCAAATATATTTTCATCCTTTATCCAACCACTGATTGTGTTATAATAAACCAGCTATTAAATTTTTCTTAGTTTCTTACCTAACAAATTCCACCCCAAATCTGAGCTAATATCTGGCAGGAGTTTCCAGGAGCTCAGGGTGCAATCTGTTACACAGAGCATCAAGAAAACATCACCCAGTTGGTATAAATTTTGTCGCAATGTTAATGGCAATGAGTAAGAAACAAAAGACTTGGTAAAAATATCTTTAACTTTAAAATTCTTCGTGTATTTAAGAAAGTAAATACTGGAGTATTCCTGGACATGTTAGTATGACGGTTCCTTATGAAATGATTAGCATTGTAAAAGCCATAATGAAAAATGCAGAAAGTATATCTGTGCTAACAAGGGATGGAACTACAATAAAGTCCTGGTTAATGAAAGCCCAAATTGTATTCACAGAAATATGTATCTCAGAAGGAAAATATTGTCCGAATTAAACGTTTATAGAAATTTCACCCCTTCACAAGTTGACCAGACGTCAAAATTTGATTAATAACAATTCGACTATTTTCTAAGATATTAAAAATGTAACTTGAAAGAAGATCCCATAATTGTGATAATTCTAGTTCAGGAACAGCTAAGAAATTCAGCTACAGAAGTTTATTTCATTTGAAACCAGGAAGACCTTTATAAAACCTAGGTAATATTCATCAAACACTCTGCATGACTACTGAGAATCAAAATTAGGTTAGACAGAACAAAGGGCTTAAGACAGCCATGACCCATAAACAAAATTTTAGATAGTTTTTGATGAGCAAATATTAGACTTATTTTCTACTACTGAATAAAACTTTTGGTGAAGGTTTTGTGTCTCCATCTTTGCATATGTTGGAGAAGAAACTATATTTAATCATCTGTGACAGCTAATTATTAGTAGAACTACTTTTTCTGTGCCCACCACTTATGTGTATAAATTACCTGTTACAGGAACTAGACAAGAAAAGCACAAGAAAAGAAAAAGTAAGAAAGCAGGGAGAAAAATAAAAGGAGATGAAGGGGAATAAAGTATTGAAGATTTAAATTTAAATGAGTAAAAAGAGGAAGAAACAATGAGTAAAAAGAAAAAAGAGAGAGTAAGAGTTAAGAGAAAGAAAGGCCAAAAAGTGAGATGCTATGAGGAGATCCCACAATTATCCTCAAAACTTATTCAGTAGCTTTATTGATTATATGTTTTTTGAACATATTGCCTGATAGAAGGATTTTCTGGGACTCATGATATGTGCAACACTATAGGATCACAAGATATATCCTGACTTGAGTAACTGTGATTAAGGTGGAAAAATAGGATGTAAGGAATGATGTCAGATAAATGCAGAAGTGACTCAAAAATTAAGTTAGTGCCTGAGGAGCTTCATAAGTATCTTGAATTATATTGACATAGGAGAAAGACTTGAAAATAAAAAATAGCAACAAAATCTTATCCATTTTGTTTTGTGGTCTGTCTGAAGAAATGTGACATTATGAAATAGATGAGTATCACCCTGGAGACTTAAAAGATGAATCCCACAAACTATTTTGCTGCTAGCACATTCCAAAGCGAAAGAAAATCTTCAAGACGTCCTCAGCTTCTTGTCTGTTGGGTAAACATAACACCTCAGTGAAAATCCTGTAGGAGGATATGACAGCTGCATGATACAATTGATTGACATTCCATAGTCACCCAGCAACTTCCCAAATGTCAAATATTATTTCTTACAAGTTAATCTCTAAAGAGAGATTGTATTAACTGGTTGACTGTAGGGTGTGGTCCCTTGATGCTGTATTTTTCCATATAAATTGTTAAATTGGCTTTGTGGTTTCTGCATCAGTCTATTGTGACACTGATCAGGGAGACTAATTTACTCTGGATACACTGACAAAAACAAATTTCAAAAATAAATCTGAAGACTTGATGTATAATTATGGTAACCACAACAATAGATCACCATCCATGCAGACCCTGTGGTGGGCCAACCGTTCTTCCTAAGGACATAGTAGGTCATTTCACTATAACCACACATCTAAGATTTAGGCCTCTTTCTTTAAATTTTACTCAAAGCTTCACCTAAAACTTTGGAGAAAGCTATTGCATTTCTAAGTAATAAAACACAAATATATTTTAATTAGATTTCATAATGTATATATTTGAAAAACTGAAGATATGGAAAAGCTTTTCATTTGTCCTTATGCAATTATAATAAACTAAAAAAAAGCAAGCTTTTGGGAAACAATTTTCCTTTATCCTTAACCTCTTTTAGTTTGTGTGGCTTTAGAGAGGCCAATAAAATCACAATCTCTGCTTCTAAAATGTTCCATCTGTTCCTGCTGCTTATTCCCTGTCTTGAAGGCTGAATCCTTTTGCTTCCCAATTATCCTCAGTATCCAACTGTGATGATGGCAAAGAGAGTGGTAGAAGAGAGCATGGGGAACCAAGAAATGGTGATTAGGTTTTCATGAAAATATGTCTGGTAAGAAATAGAGAGACAAGGAAACAGAGAAAATCTAGACAATATCACCAGAGCTTTGTAATTATCCTGAGCTTAATTTGCGTGTTTTGACATCCAGATAAACTTGATCCTGCATACACTGTTTCTATCTTGCATATGACATTTACATATATTAACCATGAAAAATAAGAGGAGGGAAGGACCTAAAGTTTATTGAGCACTCACTATGTGTCAGCAATCACATATGCATAATTTTTCCCATAGGCATTTTTATTTTAAGGATGAGGGAGATAAGCCTTAGAGATTCCAAGTCAAGTGGCCAAGGTTACATGACTAGTTAAGTGGCGGAATTGGGAATTAGACCAAAAGAACTGTCTGATTTTGTGCCTCATGCTGTTTCCACTATACCACCTTGCCTCTACTTATAAGTGGTATTTTTCTTTTTTTTCTTTTTTTTTTTTCTTTTTTGTTTTTTGAGACAGAGTCTCACTCTGTCACCCAGGCTGGAGTGCAGTGGCGCAATCTCAGCTCACTGCAACCTCTGCCTCCCGGGCTCATGCCATTCTCCTGCCTCAGCCTCCCAAGTAGCTGGGATGACAGGCACCTGCCACCGCACCTGGCTATTTTTTGTGTGTTTTTTTTAGTAGAGATGGGGTTTCACCATGTTAGCCAGGATGGTCTCGATCTCCTGACCTCGTGATCCGCCCGCCTCAGCCTCCTAAAGTGCTGGGATTACAGGTGTGAGCCACCGTGCCCGGGCGTGAGTAGTATTTTTCCATACTGAAAAGCTCAAGGCTTTGTAATGAGATACATATGAGTTTGAATCCCAGTCTTGCCATTTTCTAAATGTAATTTTGGGCTACTTACCTTTCTGAATTTGTTTCCTCTTTTATCAAATTTACATAATAATGATAATGCCTATAATATTGTGATGATTATTGATATGATATATTTACACAAATCATATTAGCATGTCATTAATAATAAAAGCCACTAGTTCAGAAATATTATTAAAAATAACCTACAGTAGAATCAGTCTAGAATATTATAAAGAGTCCCACAACACTGAAGCTCTTCATGTTAAATTTTATTATTGTATTAGTCCTTTCTCACACTGCTAATAAAGACATACCTGAGACTAGGTAACTTATAAAGGAAAGAGGTTTAATTGACTCACAGTTCAGCATGGCTGGGGAGGCCTAAGGAAACTTTCAATCGCGGCAGAAGGGGCAGCAAATACATGACAAAAATGCATTAGAAAAAAAGCAGCGAACAAAACACAAACATTTCAGGCCCCACAAAGCAAACTAGAGAATTTCACTGCATATTGATCAATTTTCCTTTCATTTTTAGACGTATTTTTCATAAGCTCATCTAATGTATGCTGACATTGTGTTATGTCTGCTTCTAATGTCTCACCAAATTAGGCTATTAGAGCTGGAAAACATGTCCAGATTCCTGAGGTAAATTCATTTAAAAGCAAAATGCTTTTATTTGACTTTTCATGGGAAAATGTAAGATTTTATGTGAGTGGTAAAAATCTTAACATCACAGCAGCAAGTAAGGTATCTAATTTGTTTTCTAAGATTCTTACATGAATTTGTGAAGATCAAAGATAAATTATTTGATGCCTTGAGCATCAACTGCCTGGTAAATGCTCAATAACTAATGACAACAGTAATATCAAGAAGAAGAGTTTAAAAATAGCACTAACAGGTACCAACTCAAATCCCATTCAATAGTAACAAGTGAAGTTGTGTTATGTGTGTTTTTGTTTGTTTGTTTTTTGTTTGTACAGATGCATTAACTGAAACACAGAGAAGTGCTTTTCCCAATGCTAGACTGTTAGCAACCTAGCAGGGTTAGTAAGCAAGGTAAAGCTTGAATTCAAGTAGTCTCACTACAGTCTTGTGTTTTTAACACACCAAGTAATTACGGCTTTTTATATGTTACAGCATTATTGTTATTCTTATTATGTGGCTATTATTGATATTATTAGTAATAATAGCATTTAGAGTTTCTTAATCTATAAACTAAATGAATTAAATTGGCTGCTTTGGCTATGATTGTAAAATTGATTACTTCAGCATGGTTTCAGAAATTGGAGTTATAACTCATATTGGGCTCACACCAAACAAGATCATGAAATAATGTACAAACTGATTAATGTTCTTTCCCCAAAGCAATAGTTTCTACTAAATGGGAAGGCTAAATATTTAAATGCAATGCAGTACCCATAATATTTCTCTAAAATTTCCTGGCCAGGCACAGTGGCTTATGCCTGTAATGACAGCACTTTGGGAGGCTGAGGCAGGTAGACCACGAGGTCAGGAGTTTGAGACCAGCCTGATCAGCATGGTGAAACCCCGTCTCTACTAAAAATACAAAAAAATTAGCCAGACATGGTCGTGAGTGCCTGTAATCTCAGCTACTTGGGAGGCCGAGGCAGGAGAACTGCTTGAACCCGGAAGGCAGAGGTTGCAGTGAGCTGAGATTGCACCACTGCACTCCAGCCTGGGCGACAGAGTGAGACTTCATCTCAAAAATAAATAAATAAATAAATAAATAAATAAATCCCTATAAACATGGAAAGCAAACAAAATTAATTTGGAAGGATAAGCATGCAAGTATAGCCAGAAATATTCTTAACAATGGATAAGGAAGGAAGATACACTCTTTTAGATATAAAAATATATTTCAAAGATAAATAAAACAAGATTATAGAGGTAAGTTAGAATAAATCTATACTATGTACTATAGTTTAAAGTCATGTAGACATTTAACATATATTTATTCTATGTGAATATAAGACAATGTTGATATTAAAATAAATATAAAAGAATAAATCATTAATTAAGTGGTTTTGTAATAACTACCCATTTCTACAAAAATTGAAAAAATGAATTCTGTATTCCTGCATGAATTCATAAAAATAATTTCAAATGTATCAAATATTTGCGTAGAAAATAAGAAACAATATTACTTGTAAAATATAGGTAAGTATCATACTTTTGGTGATAGAGACAACCTTTCTATGAATGATACACAGAAAAACTATATAGAAGAAAAATAGATACCACATCATTTTGAAATGGTTATACCTCAAAAATGCCACAATTAGAGTGACAAACTAGGAAAGTAATTTGGACTTATATAAACAGAAGATTAATATCTTTACTTTTAAATAGCTGCTAATTTAAAGAATACTAATAGAAAAATAAATAAAAGAGATCAACAAATAAAACGTAAAAGTAGACTGAGAGTCAATAGAAGCAATGCAGTCACCAAGGCATTAGAAGCAGGAATCAAGAGCGGAGACCAACCAGCTCTCACCTTAGGATGACTCCTAGGGAAGCGTGAGTGAAGTGCAGGTGGGGCAGTCCACTCTTGCCATGGGCCTCTGGTATCTTAGCTACAAAAGATCCCAGGACCCCAATAGACATTTGAATTAGCAGGGGGATCTGCCCCTAGGGTAGGCAGTAACAGAGCTTCAGAGCCCACCCAGAGGCCAGGGAATTCTGTGAGCTAGGCAGCTGCAGCAGAACACAGCCATAGAGGTCCACCCCCAAGACTCTCCATTTCCTTTAAGTAACTCTAAGCTGATGACCGGGCCAAGAGAGAACAAGGTCATCTTTACTACCCAGGACAGGGCACATTTGTTCAGCAGACGTCCCTGCCTGCCAGCCCTTCCCAAGTCCCCTGCCTGGTGGCTCCCACAGGAGCAGGTGCACAGTGCAGCCTCTGCTGCCCAGTCTGGGTGCTTCGCCCAGGGCTCCACTTAAATGCTTTCCGGGCAGCATGGGAGCACTTCGAATCCCTCAGCCCAGCCAGGGCCTGACCCTGAGGGGCCGCAAGATAGAGCCAGAAGCCTGGTCGCAGCACCCTAAGGTTGTAGCACACACAACTCAGCAGTGCTGAGCCGAGATCTGTGGCCAGCACTTGAATAGGGGAAGACACCCCACCCCACTCTCCGAACACTGAGAGGGATGAGAAGCATGGGCTCGTGGGCTCTCCTTTTGCACAGCCAATCCAGAAAGGAAGTGGCCTGTCTGCCAGCTGCAGGCCTCTTCCCAAGGAAGCATTGCAACCAGAAACACCAAAGGAAATGCAGGTACAGCACCAGCGATCAGAGGGGCTCTCCTAAGACCTGAGAGTTGACCTGGCAATGGGGTCATCTCTTTCCCGTCACCCATCACAGAGAACTACCACAAAGACTACCGCAAAGGTGCTGAAATATTTTCCAACTGGTGCACACACACACACACACACACACACAGACACACACACACACAGTCTATTATCGTAAAACTGCTGAAAAGAAGAGGCAGTCGAAAGTCACTTCCAAGATGGCCTAATAGGAACAGCTCTGGTCTGCAGCAACTCCCAGCGAGATCGACTATGCTTTTCCCATAGTCTTAGCAAACGGCAGACCAGGAGATACCCTCCCGTGTCTGGCTCGGTGAGTCTCACACCCATGGAGCCTTGCTCACTGCTAGTGCAGCAGTCTGAGATCGACCTGGGATGTGGGAGCTTGGTGGAGGGAGGGGTGTCCGCCATTACTGAGGCTTGAGTAGCTCATAGTGTAAACAAAGTGGCAGGGAAGCATGAACTGGGCGGAGCCCACCACAGCTCAGCTGCACCTCTTGGGGCAGGGCATAGCAGAATAAAGGTTGCAGACAGTTTCTGCAGACTTAAACATCCCTGTGTGACAGCTCTGAAGAGGGCAGTGGTTCTCTCAACACAGCATTCAAGGTCTGAGAATGGACAGACTGCCTCCTCAAGCAGGTCCTTCACCCCTCTGCGAGGAAGCTTCCAGAGGAAGGATCAGGCTGTTCTGGCTGAACAGATATTTGCTGTTCTGCAGCCTCTGCTGGTGCTACCCAGGCAAACAGGGTCTGGAGTGGACTGCCAGCAAACTTCAACAGACCTGCAGCTGAGGGGTCTGACTGTTAGAAGGAAAACTAATAAATAGAAAGGAATACCATCAACATCAACAAAAAGGACATCCACACCAAAACCTCATCTGTAGGTCACCAACATCAAAGACCAAAGGTAGATAAAACCACAAAGATGGGGAGAAACCAGAGCAGAAAAGCTGAAAATTCCAAAAAACAGAGAGCCTCTTCTCCTCCAAAGGATCACAGCTCCTCTCCAGCAAGGGAACAAAATTGGATAGAGAATGAGTTTGACGAGTTGACAGAAGTAGACTTCAGAAAGTCCATAATAACAAACTTCTCCAAGCTAAAGGAGCATGTTCTAACTCATCATGAGGAAGCTAAAAACCTTGAGAAAAGGTTAGACGAATGGCTAACTAGAATAAACAGTGTACAGAAGACCTTAAGTGACCTGATGGAGCTGAAAACCACAGCACTAGAACTTCATGACTCATGCACAAGCTTCAATAGCCAATTCAATCAAGTGGAAGAAATGATATTAGTGACTGAAGATCAAATTAATGAAATAAAGTGAGAAGACAAGATTAGAGAAAAAAGAGTGAAAAGAACTGAACAATACAACTAAATCTCCTGGAAATAGCACTGATACAGCAGTAGTTTATTGGCAACCACTTTTAAAATAATTAAACATTTATTAAGATGGCACATAAAATAAATGACATTCATATTAATTTTAAATGTCAATTTAATATCTAATTCAAGGTGAGAAATGCATATATTTCCCATTGAATTCAATTTTATAAATTGTTTATTATTCAAAAGAAACTCTTCCTAGAGTCAGCCTCAAATAGACTTACCTTTTTAATTTATTTCTACCAACAGCTTCCTTCAGTGTCCCAGTATTTCTATTATTATCTTGATTTTCCTGAGAATATCCTCTGGCACTCAGCACCGTTCTGCCCTTCTAAGTTGACTCTTGTTCTACAGAAGTTGGAAACCAGGAAACTACCTTTCCTAAACTTTCATGCCTGCAGTCTTGTGGTTTGGATTATGCCGGGAGGGGTATTAGTGGAGGATTGGGAATGGGGAGAGGAGAAGGAGCTTTTGCACTCTCGAGATGTTGACAGGCAGTAGTAGACTTGGCAAGTCCTGAGGTTTGCTGTGCCTTCTGCGCATTCTCTTAAGAATACCTGTTTCACTGCTGTAGGAGCTGAGAGGATCCCCTGCAGTTTCTTGTGATCCCTGAAACATCCTGATTTCCTGAAGCTAGAAGTATCGCTCCCCAGAGTGTCCCAAGGGTTTGAAATCATCTAATTCCATAGTGAACTGCCATTCTGCCTAGAATATCTAGGATAGTTTCTGTTTTATCACTGATCCTCTGATGATGTACCTTCCAAGATGTTTTTCTAACCTGAATAGTTTTTCTTTTCTTAAATTGAAACCCATTTGATGTTTTTTATACCTTGATTTCCGTTCATAATTCATTGAAATTGGATTCACTGTTACTTGGATATATGTCAGTATTTTGGCTTATTTTTGTGTGTTTACTACTTAAAAAATGTACAGGAAAATTGCTTTAATTTGGTACAATGAGAATAGTACCAAATAGTATTACTTTTTTAGATTTAAAAATATTTCTGTTAATAAGGTGAACTCTATAATCTCATTTGATTCTCACAACAGCTGGATAAATTGAAGCTATTATATTGGCATTTGACAAATGTGAAAGTATATTAAAAAAGAAGACATTATGAATTGGTTACGTTTATGTATCTCCCTGTTCAAAAGTATGTGTTATTTTTAACAGAGAATAACAACTTTTTAAACATTAATTAAAAGATGAAGGAATTCCTCTTCCTTGTCTTATATCCACAAGCTAGCTTGTGATTTCCACAATCTAGCATTGCCTGAAATTAGGAAGTTGTATAAAAAATTCCCAACTGTGATATGAGCAAGTTTATTTGTATATTGAATGACAACAGTCAAGATCATAATGACAGTAATAACAACATCACTAAGTAGTTTGAAGATTGTTGTTTACTAAACTATGAAATACTTGTATATAATTTTATTTTCCTATAAATCAGTCTTGCTGTGATTATGAAATAACATGCCACATTATCAGGGAAGCAAGAAACACATATAAACAAACACAAAGGAAGATGTCAAGATGGACAATTTCCCCTTAAGTTGCCATGAAGAACAGGACGCCAGAGCTCACATATTTTCTAGTATAACCTAATTCTCTAAAAAACAAATCACCATGCGTCCTGCCCAGATAGAATGTATCATTGCTAGCTTTGTATCAGCCTCATTAGTATGTAAACATAGGTTCCTATAAATCGTTGAGTGTAGTTTTTGAACTTTTACTGGAGAGAGTTTAGTGACTTATGATTATAGCCTGTATTTAGTCCTTGGTTCAAATCCTACCTCTGCCACTTAGTCATGTAAACCTTAACAAGTTCCACAATGTCTCTAAGCCTTCATTTTCCCATCAATAAATTACCAGTACTGAACTCAGTAGGGTCTGCTTATGGTTAAATAATATAATGTGCATAAGGAACTAAGCAAGGTTCCAAGAACAAATGTGTTTTCAATGTCAGTGATTAATACTTCTGCTTTCCTACGATACACGGTTGGAGGGGGAGGAAAAAGGCAAGCCAACGGCATGCATCAGTGCATCATTTAGTGTAAAGTGGTCATCAGGAGAGAAATTTTTTAAAAATTAACCTCAAACTCTACCCTGCTTTTGGTAACAAATATTCCATGTCCTATGATATAATCTAATAATCATACTCACTCACTGCTTTCCCTCCGGTACAAGGAACACAAAACGTGTGTCACACTGAAGTTCAGTTTCTTTCCAATGCTGTGGTTTGCTAGTGGCTCACCCACAGAGCATACGGCCCACAGAACATTTTTCTTCTATGTGTTGCACTTCAATCTTCCCTCCAGGGGGATCCTTTTTCTTTTGGGACTGATACATTTAAGAAAACCTACTGCAGCTCTTCAGTTACCATTTAATCAAATAGATAAAGAAGATGCACTCACATCTAGCTTTTATTTGATCGTGCATTAATAATGTAGGAATACAAACCTGAACCTGTTTGATGTGTCTTAGTCGATGCTCTCTAGCATTTTTCACAAAACTGCACTGCATTTGCTGATCCATTTGAAGTCCAGTTTTTAAGTGGGATCATTTAAGTTTAAATAGTGATAAGGAGAATCCTTGGAGGAAAAGAGAGGTGACAGTTATCAATCATAAGTAAGAGTATATTTATTCTTTTTATAAAACTGGTTTACCTGCCTTTGCTTACCAAAGTCAGTCCCTGCATAGGTATCAGTTGCATAACCAGTGTATCCGCAACCAGCAGATTCGGGTGAAGACAACATTGACACATGTACTGATATACTCAGATATTTGGCTATGTGCATCTTGTACCAGATGTTTTTGCTTTAACAACACCTGTAACAAATTTTTAAACTGCTACCTCTAGACAGGAAGACACTGCTAATCAAGGTAAACCAGAGCAATATTTCATGCAAACTGAATACAGTATAACCAGCAGTTTACTCCAATAAGTAGTAAGGATCTTAACTCCTTAAGTGACCAATTCCTCTTCAACAAGTAATTGCTATCATATTTTACACACCAGTGGTTGTTGGTAAACCATCAATCTAGTCTTAGATTTTTGTTTCTCCCATGATTGTCCTTGTTGAGCTGGCTGTCTTGCAAAGTGCTGAAGATGCCCAATGGGTGAATCAGATATGTCTGCATTTAATTAAGTGTGCTTCTGATTTCTGAATTTCCTTCTCCAATGTCATCACTGTTTTCCATCTATCTTCTCTTGATAATTTTCACATCTATACTTCTGAAATTCAGTTGGAAGGGAAGCATTTATATCTATTTGGAATAACTCAAACTCGATTTTATCAGCTTTATTGGTTTAATTATACAAAATAGCCGATATTGACCACTTTTGACCTCAAAAATGATAATTTCATATACCTATACCCAGTATCTTCACTTTGTTTTACTTATCTTATGCTCTCCACTTTTGAAACTTTCTTTGTACCTGCCTTGCAGGGCTGGGGTCAGATGTTATTTCTCTATGTCACCCTGTGTAGTTATATTATCAATGGTATCATCGAATATACTTTCTCTCTTGTGCTTATTACCATGTGAACCGAATGATTGCCTGGTCTTACTGGTTAGTCTGACCTCACAAACTTGACTAACTCTATCCGTTCCAACACATACTTTTTGTTCTGTTCGATACTAAGATATCAAGGATCCTTCTGTTTTCTGTTCCTCTTATCATTATTGTGTTTTTTATTATTAATATTATATCAGAGACTTACATAGTTCTTGCTGTGTGCCAGCACTATTCTTGGCATTTTATATATATAAACTCATTTGAACTAATGATGTTGTCTATTACCTCAGTTAGCCAGAGGGATGGATGAAACATTGGACTTATTTGAACTTCCATACAACTGAGAATTTCAGTTGAGCAGGCATCAAATTCCTAAGTGAAAAATGATTCTTGAGCTCAATAAGTAAAATAAATTCACACCTAGACACATAATAGTGAAACAGCAGAATACAAAAATAAGAGAAAATTTCAAAAGCAACTAGATCCAAACTACATTACCTACAAAGGACCAGGAATTGAAACAACAGCAGATTTCTCAAATGAAATAAATGAAAACATGGAAAATGGACTAATAGCAACAAAATGTTGAGAGGAATCATTGCCAATCTAGAACTGTGTACTAACTACTGTATCTTTGGAGAGTGAGAACACACAAAGGCATGTTCAAAGTTTGAAAATATTGGAAGAAATTCAAAGTAAGAGCTTCTAATATTCTTAAACTCTTTCTGAAGGTGGAGACTTTTTATTATCTATTATGTGATTTAATTGTAGTCACTAACAGAGTAGAGAATGAATGTGTAACATCCAGTGCATCTGAGAAGGAAAAATAGAATATATTAAATTTGATCAACTTAGTGGAAAGCAAGGAAAGACAAAAAGAACAATTAAAGTTATTAATAATAAAAAACAATTGAAAAAACAAATCTAAATACAAATTATGTAATAAATTAAGCTCTCATGTTAACAGGCTAATATATCAGATAAATTAAATATAGTTTTGTAATAAAATAAAGAAAAAGCATGGGAAATAGCATACATAATGTACAAAGACTAGCTTTAAAAAAGGTGTCTTTAAAAAAGACTCTGTCGAAAAACATTAGGAAGAGGTTGCCATAAAAGGACCATAAAGATTTTATGGTTCTGAATTGACATAGATTCATTAACAAAGCCTTAAAATACCATAAGTAAAATATTGTAAATAATAGAATAAGAACAAATTATTTTTTAAAGTCTTTAATTATCCACACAGATATGGTATACCTCTCAAAACTGATAAAACAGATTAATTTGTGATAAGACACAAACTAATAACCATACATATTTGGAATTTGTAACTAATAGACGTGATATATGTCCTGAAATCAACAAATTATTTTTAAACAAGCATGAAAAAACCACACAATGACCATGAACTGTAACTCAAAGGATCAGAATCACAGGAAAAATATTTTTTGCACGATACAATAAACTTAGATATCACTGTAAGATGTTAATTTTCTTTATAGAAAAATGTACAAGTCTAAGTAAGTTAAGGATTCATTATAAAAGGGAAATTATAAGGTATTTATAAGATAATGGTACTCCTATTTTTATCTCTCCAACCCCTCACATCTGACCTTGAGATTCATATATCCATGGCCTGCTCAGCATATCAACTAGATTGCCAAAAACGCATCTTAATTTTAACATGTCTGAAACGACCCCTCATCTTTCTTATTAAACTTATTCCACCTGCAGCTTTCTCCACCTCACTTATAGTAACCCAATTTTTTCCATGTCTGAAGCTGAACATCTTAGCATCACCATTAATTTCTTTTTCGCACAGCCCATGTGCAATCCATCTGCAAATCCTATAAGCTCAACTTCAAGACAGAACCAGAATCTGACTTTTTTATTACCCCTCTGCCCTTACAAGGACACAGACACACAGACACACACACACACACACACACACACACAACTATTTCTCAATCAACTCTAATGTGGAATATTGCAATAGTGTTATCAAAGATTTTCATGTTTTCACTCCTTGCCATATATCATAGGGTGTATATTGTATATATCATATATATGTATACATGTATACATTAGAATGTATATTGTATACATGTATACATCATACTGATGATATCATACTGATATATACGTGTATCATACTGATGTATACATGTATACTTCATATTGAAACATGTATACATCATATTGATACATATATACATGTATACATATATATGATTTATATAATATACATCCTGTTAATATCATTACTAAATCATGCCTTTAGGAAAAAACAGATTGTAATTTTTTCTTATAGCTAAAACTCTATTACAAAGAAAGTTGTAATGGTGCCCTATTTTAACTTCTGTTTTAAAAATAATTACATTGATTTATTTTGTCAGAATATATTACTTCTAAATACATTATTACATTGTTTTTATGAATAGCTTTTGTTTTTCATGCATACCTCTCCAATAATTTAAGATGAAATTAATCACAAGCCCAACTCTAAATCTGATAAACAATTATACTTATGAAGTTCACAACTCCAGGGGACGCCACCACATAGAATCAAAGGCAAATGGCAACCCCTAGAATAATGCTACAAAGGATGTTTCCTGGAAGTGTACCATATTGTGTCCCTTTGTGTATCAATAAGGTGACTGCAGTGGATTGAATTATTGGTTTCAATTATGGACTTCCTTGTATAATGGAATAATTGGTCATAATCATGTAATAGCTTCATTTTGGATGGAGTGCCCTCACCCACTCTTTGACTTTGGTTTGGCCATGTGACTGGGAATCCTTTGGCCTTGGGCTGTTCATGAATATGACATGGTGGAAGATTGAAATGAGTTTTTGTGGTTAGTTGCTCTCTTGCACTCCTACCTCTTGTTACAAGAACATTCCACACATAGACTGAGGTCTAGGAAAGATGACAGCCATGTGAAACTGTCCTTGATGGCCCAACACACAACTTAGAAGCAAGCCCACCTGAGTCCAACCCAGATCAGCCAGATCCCATGATACAGTTGCCCGAGTGAGAAATTGTTGTATGAGACTGGATTTGTGGCAGTTTATTACAGTGTTAATATGACCATGGCTGATTGTTAAAATGGTCCACAACTTACATAGCTAAATTACATGATAAAATGTGCTTGCGGTCTGTTTTATGTGAAAGCTACATTATTGTGAGTTTGCCAAAAATTTACACTATATCATTCCTGCTCTCATAGCCAACGTCATCCCTTATATAGATACCTGGTTCCTGGTTTAATTGAACAAACATTCAATTGGCATCTCCTGGGTTTCAGGACTCATGCTAGTTTCAAAGATGAATGAGGCATCATCATTGGCCTCAGTTATGTATTTATATGTAATTGAAAGAGATAGACCAGTAACAAAGCGATAAAAACCGCATTATAAGCCACTATACAAAAACCCCTAAACAAAGATAACAAATTTGCATGCAATAAACCAGCACTGTTGTTCACCCGTGACTACGGGTCCAAGCTTTTGCCCTGGTGGAAACCAGCCCATATGTGTGAGAACTGAAGTTATGGTCTTGATTTTTATCAGAACTGTACTCCAGGTAAGTGGATCCATGAAACTGAGCTCTTTGGCAACCTAATTTATTCAGAGCACAGTTGAAATACTAAAAAGCAATTCTTTAAACTTTTGAACAAACAAAATAGCTATCACAACTTGCATGCACTGAAGTTCATATATTTTACTGATAATATTTACCCTGAGACCCTCAAACCAGAAAGTATTCATTTTTATCAGCTGCAAACCTCGCAGCACACCTTAGAGTCATCGATTAGCATATTTTCAGACAGAATAGTGAAGGTAGGTACAGTATATACATAAAATTAGACTCTAAAAATGCAATTAAGATAAGGGACATTCTTTGAACCCACTGAGATTGTGCTATTTAAAGAGAAAAAAGAATGACTTTTATAGCAAGATAAATCTATGTTTTAACTAACATAGACACATCACAGATTCTGTGGCAGGAAGGACTGAGGAGTACGGCTTCATTTGGTGGGGGCAACTACCCCCTACAAAGGTGAAGCTTGTTGATTATATTATTTAGAGACTTTGTGGTCTGATAACTGGTATTTTACTTGCCTCATTGCTATGTTTCCTCTAATATTTTTAAGTTATTGCCTTACCGACACTAACGTTAAGACACATTCTCCCAAGACATCCCCTTTCCCTCTACTCATCCCACCCTCCCCACTGTACTTCATTTGAAGGTCAACTCTGCCATATTCTTGCTGTTTCTCTTTGGGGAGCCACTTACTTCTCAGATTAAATTTCCCCATATGTAGAATGAGAATAATACAATTAACCTTGCAGAGTAATGCTGAGGATGAGAAATCATATATGCAAAAGTCCATTATAGTACCTGGTACACAGAATGAGTGGTTGAATAAAATAAACTAAATATCTAAATAACAAAGTTTCTGAGCATGAGCTTTCATTTAATGGAAAATAATAAACATAGCAGCCTTCCTAAATATTAATGTACTTAACTACTAAAATAGTAGAAATGTATCCTGTTGAATATGTAACTTTCATGTTTAAGGTAATCAGAGATCTTCAAATACAGGAATTGATTGTTATCTTCTGTTAATATAATTTATAACATTTCTAAAAAATGGACAATATCTTGACTTTTTCAATACCTTCAAATCTAAGTCTGAGTATTTCTAGAATAACATTTTTTCATATGCACAGATTGAGGGAAAAGGAGATCAACATTTGTTGTAGCTGTTCTAACTTCAACAACAGGATATTTGGCTTGATTTGTTTTATTATCTCAACTCTATTGACTGTTAGGCATATCAAAGGACTTAATTACAGGAATGGAAGGCATGATTCACAGTTGATAAGAAGGGAAACCATTGCAGTCTCACAAGCAACCTCCTGCTTTCCTAAGCAAGGATATGGTCTGATTGAGGAACATTGCACTGTAATTATGGTGTCCTTTTAGGCATAATTGTAACAGTAAAAAAAAAAAAAAATGCGTCCTTTGACAACAATCTGCTTTTTGTTCATGAGATAAATTGGCTCATTTGTTCAGCAACTAACATATCCTTTGTGCTTCATCTTGATTTCCCGGATGGTCAAGAACTCAACAAAATTTGCAGTTAATTGTTTCTATGTTACTTAGAAAATATTGAGAAAGAGTGAATTTTTTTAACTTATTTTGGAAATTGTTCCAGTTGAGAAGCTTTCAGTACTGTTAACTACCATTTACATGGTATGAGAAGAATAAACTTTCTTTCTGAAATGGAATATATTCTAGGTTAGGGACACATTTATAATATCAGTAATGGTAAAGTATGACAAGTGGAAATCAGTTGATCAGTTTTCCAGTTTAGGAACATTCTTACTGGAATATCAATAATGACAGCCAATAACTTGTCTCCTCAATTTAAACAATGTAGATAGAAATTTCTAAGCGCTTGATGACTGTTATAATAAACTTTCTAATACATATAAGACTTTTTCCCCCTTAATGATAAAAGTAAAATTCCAAGTGTATTCCCTAGGAGTTCTCTAGGGAACGGCTCATACCTGTGACATAAAGCATAAAGTGTGCTATGTCCCCATAGAAATCTCCCCATCTAAAATCCCAAGTAATATCTTAAAAACTACTCTTAGCCATGTCGGTTAATAGTTAACTAAAATAGCATGCCTTTTCCTTTGTTTTCATTTATAAATTGCTTACAGAGTGCGATCAGAAAGAAATTATAAGACTATTCTCTTACTACTACAAGAAAACGTAGGATTTAAAATACTCATCACATGGTGGTTTTAACACAGCTCTCACCACCATTCTGCAAAATGTGCGCACCCGCACACACACACGCACATGCTGCCCTGTGTCTGCTGTACCTTTCAGGTGGAGGAAGGTTGAAGTCACTTCTATTCACTATTAAGTCAGTTCTTCTCACCTTAATAATTAGCTTTCAGTATCCTGGAAGACCCAGGTATATTTTAGAATTTCAATTATGTATCACTATATGGGTTATATATGGATTTTTTTTCCCTACAAATTTCTATTTTTTCACTTCCTCATTACCAACCTAAAAAATCTCTCCTTTAGGAATAAAATGTTGCTTATTAGGTGTCAGTCCAAAAGTTGGACATTCTCTTATTTTCCAAGATGGCTGTGAAAAAAATTATATTTTTCAAGTATGAAAGAATTCATATTCTAATTATTACAGAATCTCTGGAAATCAGTATTTTATCTTAAAGTTTGAAAAGTTCTGCTTTATATATATATATTATATATATATTCAGTATTATATATTAAATACTGTGTCTAAATAACAAATTAGAAATGAAAAATTTGTTTTAAAATTGCTCAATTAGCAACGTCTATGGGCATCTTTCTTTAGGAGTCAAACAATCTCTAATCCTTTTCTTGGATTTCTTTGTCATTGGCTAATATGAGAACATTGTTATTTTTAGTAAGAAAATTTATTTTATTCACATTTATTATGATAACTGATAAGATGTTATGACTCTTTTTGCATATTTTCACTTCCCTGATTTATATCCATGTCTATTAATTTTGTTCTGGTATTTTCTATATTTTGTTATATTGGCAGATCAAAACCATTTTATTTGGACCCAGAGGGTACTTAATAAGTCATGATGATTCACATCAAATGTTATGAGTCTTTTCATTTTGTTTTCTTAGAGTTCAGCACTGTCATGTTTAAAAAATTAAATGTTATTTTTTAATTGACAAATAAAAATTATATATTTATGGGGTACAATGTGATGTTTATGGCAACGTAAAGGCTTCCCAGCAAGGTAAGAATAAAACTGAGCTCCTTAGCTTGACACACAAAGCCCTGTGGGTTTTTCCAGAGGACTTCTCTCCCTTCATCTTCTGTCATGCTCCCCAACCCCCACTCTGCTCTAGCCACACTAACCTCCTTTCTGCATTTTAATCTAAGCACTTTCTTCCTGCCCTTTGCAATATAAAATCTTCCCTGCTTGTTTCAATGTAATCATTCATTAATATTTGTTGAAGATATGAATGAATAGGTAAGTACCAATAGAGTTTATGGAATTGAAATTCAAGCTGGGTATAGGGCTTGGTGTCAACTCTTTTAACTTTCTGCTGACTTCTTAATATGACTGGAAAAGGAGGCCATCCTAAAAAGATTTGGTTTATGTTAAGTTCACTTTTATTTAGGCTGTTCATTGATGGATCGATAACATACTAAATATATAGCCTATCTTTCTGCAATATTGTATATTATACCAAAACAAAAAAAAAAAAACTCATTGAAAATTAGTCCTAATATCTTTACAAGAAAGACCTCAAGGAAATCCATGACCCAAATACATGTAGTGACCATAAGCCATTTCCTAGAATGACTGTTTGGACCCTATTTAACCTGTAAACATAGTGCTGATTATCCCCATGGCCTGATGAAATATCCCAGAAACACTGGCATTTTGGATTTCAAACAATATGATCAGATTTGTCATGTCTGAAAGTGGTTCAAATATTATTTTTCAGCCCATGAATCCAGATTTGTCTTTGTACAAAATATTCTTGCCATAACCAAATGGAAGATATTTAGCAAGTACAAATAGAGGAAACTCACTTAAATTTGAATTTGAATTTCAGATAAACAACACAGTTTTAGTATACATATGTTTTATGCAATATTTGCAGCATACTTATGCTAAAAAAATTTGCTCTTTAATGGCAGTTTCAATTTAACTGGAAGTCCTATATTTTATCTGGCAACCCTGACTATGGCCTGCTACTGAACCGGTGTCTCCTCCAATTGGTACACTCACAATACCTGTCCTATTTATAAAGCACAAAAGGTTAGCATCTGTTACTTACTGCCTCAGACTTTCCAAATGTAAAATATTCACTGATTGCCTTGCACTCTAGATCTTTATGGGGATGTTGACCCTTAGTTTAGTAATGAATTGAGCCAGAGATGTGAAAATATAAATTTCTTCATTCCATGTCCATGTCTGTTTCCATTGGTAGTACATTTTCTTTTTCTCAAAATCTTCTGAGACTCCATTAAAAATCGCTTGGTTCCATCATTCATCTAACAAACTGCTGTTTAGTCAGTTATTCAGTCAAAACTCCAAAGTGTTTGAAGATGATGGCACTAGTGGGAAATGGTTTATGTCTCCCAAATAGTATAAAGTATCCAATAAACCTAGATGGGACATAAAATGTGCTCACACTAGGGAGCTATCTCCTCTATGTGCAGGGTGAGGTCAATGTTTTCACTTAGCAGGCTGAATTTTCATCCACTGGGGAAACATGATTATTATAATATATGCTGTATTAGTCCATTTTCACACTGCTATGAAGAAATACCTAAGACTAGGTACTTTATAAAGAAAAGAGGTTTAATTGACTCACAGTTCTGCATGGCTGGGGAGGCCTCAGGAAACTTACAATCATGGTAGAAGATGAAGAAGTAGCAGGCACCTTCTTCACAAGGCGGCAGGAGAGAAAGGGCATGTAAAGGAAGAACTGGCAAACACCTATAAAATCATCAGATCTTGTGAGAACTCACTCACTATCATCAGAGCAGCATGGGGGAAACCGTCCCCATGATCCAATTACCTCCCACCAGGTTCTTCCATTGACACGTGGAGATTATGGGGATTACAACTCAAGATGAGATTTGAGTGGGGACACGGAGCCAAACCATATCATATGCTATATTTATTTTTAATGATTGTGATCCTAGTTTGTAAACCCAATTTTCTTTTTCTGATAGGCATTTAGAGTGGGAAAAGGAGACAAAAAAGTGAACTTTTCAGATTTTTGCTAGTAAACATATAAATATATCTACCTGTATACCTATCTGTCTTCATATCTTCTATTTATAACAGAGGGAGACTCGGGCTTATGTTTAGCCCCTACCTGTCTTATAGGGAAGTTTAAGCAAATGAGTATCTATTCTCTCTGTTGTGTAGATCTTCTCTCAACTGAATCTTTCACATTGGCTATGAAACATGTTAATCCCTTCCCATAAAATAACTCTTCCCAGATCCTAAACCACCCATAGCTACTTCCTTTTACCCCTTTTCTTTATTCTACTTCTTTTTATTCATTCATAGCTGAACTTCTCAAGGTTTTTCATAGTCACTCCATTCTGTCTTCACTCCCACTGCACTCTATACCTGCGGAACTATTTGTTACTTCTGCCTTTACCATTCATACAACCAGCTCTCTTCAAGCTTATTACGTTACACATTGTGTAGATACATCTTTAGCCTCTGTAGTAAGCAGACTAATGACAACCAAAGATGTCCACGTCCTACCCCCTAGGACCTGTGACAATGTTATATCATATGGAAAGGGGGAGTTAAGATAACATAAAATTAAGTTTGCTAATCAGATGACCTTAAAATCTTGTATTATCCAGGAGGGCCCAATGTAATGATAAAGGGCTTCAAAAGTGGAAGAAGGAGGTGTAGGAGAGAGAAGCAGAGAGATGGAAGGATGAAAAGGACTTGACCTGATGTTGCTGGCTTTGAAGATGGAGGAAGGGGCCTTGAGCCAAGGAATGCCAGTAGCCTGTAGAAGCTGGAGAAAGCAAGGGAATCAATTCTACCTAGAGCTTCCAGAAAGAAATGCAGCATGCCAATGTGACTTTACTTGGTGAGATCTGTGCCAGGTTTTTGACTGTCAGAACTGTGAGATAATAAACTTCTGTTTTATTAAAGCACCTAGATGGTAGTAATTTGTTACAGCAGTAGTAGGGACTAATCCAAGTTCCTTAATCTAGCACTCCCCTGGCTTTGCTCCGACTTCTCAGGGATCCCTGTCTTTCCAGCCTTTTCCTCCTCTCTGAGGCCTTTACAGTCTCATGCTCTGTCCTAAATGAACTTTGTACTTTCTCTGTGTTAACCTCACCCAGGACTCTAATCATCACTTCTTTACGGATAACTCATACATTTTCATTCCTGGCCCATACCTCTTGTTGAGTTCCAGGTCTATAAATACAACTGCTTGGTTGATAGCTGACAGCTCTTCTCAGATGGATCACAGTCACTTCAAAACAAATCAGGCGAAAAAAATTAAATCATAATCTTTTTCCCTTTTAACTTGATCCTCTTCTGGTATGTTCTATAGTCTCAGTAAATGGAACCATCATCCATCTAGTCATATAAGCCAGACACTTAGGAATCATCTTCAACATTTCTTCTTTATCTCTTATATCAAATCACTATCACCCACCAATTTTACTTACTAAATTATTGCTAAAATCCATCTATCCTCTTCTTTATAATCTCCATTGGCACCATTCTGGCTGTATTGGTTTTCTATTGCTGTATAACAAATCAACACAAACTCAACAGCTTAAAACAACACCCATAATATTAGGTCACAGTGCTGAAGATTAGAAGTTTAGCAGGGTGTGACTAGGTTCTCCGCTCAGGCTGAAATCAAAGTGTCAACCAGCTGCATTGTCATCTGGAGCTTGGAGTCCCTTTACAAGATCATTCCTGTTATTGCTAGAATTTAGCTCCTTGCAATTTTAGCATCAAAGTCCCCATTTCCTTGCTGGCTGTCAGCGGAGGACTGCTCCTTGCTTCTTGAGGCCACCTGTGCACATTGTTCAACACGTAGTCCCCTCAAACTTCAAGTCAGCAATGGTGCAGTGAATTTTTCTTCTGCTGTCTGACTTCTCCTCCCACAACCAGTAGAGAAAGCTCTCTAAGCTCTTTTCGGGACTCAAGTGATTAGAGCAGACGCATCCAGATAATTTTCCTACCTTAAGGTCATCTGTGCATATAACATAACATAATCGGTGGGGTACAATATCTAATATTCACAGATTCTAGAGATTAGGGTGGGATATCATAGGGGACTGTTTTTGAAATCTCACCTACAACATTGGCCTACACTACCATCATCACTCTCTGTCCTATGAATTCACTTCCTAATTCATCCACCCAAATCCACTTTTCTCCCCTAGCAGCCAGAGTGATCATCTCAAAACACACCCCTGATAATGTTAACCAGGTGCTTCCTTTCATTGCTCTTAGGTGTAGTTGTGGCCTGGAGCTGTGCTGCCTGATGTGCCTTCTGCAGCCCGCCTGGACTGTTGATGCACTGCAGGGAGATCAGAACAGAAACCAAGAGCAAGCTTCTAGACATTTTGATGATGATTTCACAGAGTAGTTTTATGTCTATAAACTAAACATATACTTCGAACCTGTATTTCATGTACTTCAAAATTCGTTCGGTTTTTAGTAATGCGTTATGTACCTTATTTTATGTAAGTATTGTGCCAAGAAAATTGAAACAAACAAAACTGATTCTCCAGCACTGAAACCTGGGGAAGCATGGGGCCAGTGAGCTCTGCACAGTCTCATCTCTACTTCTCCAGCTTCATCTCATGCCATGCAGCTTCTCACTCTCTACTTTTGGCTATGGTGGTTTTCTGTAGTCCGTTTGGCACGCCATGTTTCATGTGCCTTGCTGACTGCTCTCACTAGGTTACAATCTCCCAATTTTATTTTATCAGATACCTCCAATATGTACTTATCACAATCTCAATATTTCTTATTTATAAATATGCAAATATTGTTAATGTCTTCATTCCTCCTAAAATGTAAGTTCTATGGTGTCAGAGAGCTTATCTTCTATCTAAGTGACATATACCCCGCTCCGTGCACAGTGCCTGACACATTATTGGTGCTCAACAAATGCATACAGAAAAGGAGAATGAATAAATACACAAATGTATTCCATATTATTCAAATTCAAATAACGTCTCAGCCAAGTATTACCTGTTTGATCTTAATCATGTTAGTTAAATCTCCTGTTTCATTTTTATTGTAGGTAAGATAGAAATAATATTGATAGCTTCACAAGATTGATATGAAAATTAAAGCATGTGCAAAGGCTTTATTTGAAAACTGCAAGATACTTTTAAGGTGCAATTAATGACTTGGTATAAATTATGTTTCTTCCAACACATTGGCAAAGAGCAAAATATACAACAAATCTAAAAGTCCTTTGGAAATATGTGCCACAGTCTTTAGAGATATTTAATCTTCACTTCAATCATAAGGGTTCTAAAATTTTATTCTAACATAGTAATTGGGCAAATGCACAATATATATGCAAAAAGATGTTCATACCAGCATTATTTCTAATAAAAAAATAAGAAAGACTCTAAATATATCCTCACATGTGAAGGGACTGTGGTAACCTGGTTGGCACAATTTAAGAAACAACCTAAATATGTTTCCCCCATATGAACAGGGGTATGGACCAACGCTGATAGAGGGCTGACTATGGCACACAGTGTGACTGAAGAAGAACATCTTTTTATACCCAGATACACAATGCTGAGAGTGGGCTTTGCAATGACAAGAGCATACGAGTGTAACCCAAAGCTGAAGATTTATGATGTGAAGCATAGAGTAACCTCAACTGAACATGAGATTGTGAGGTCAGCTTGAGATTTACACTAACACTGGTGGTTGTGGAACAGTAGACTTGATCCCCAGCACGTAAGTTGTACAACTATTTCTATCAAGAGTTGACATCTCCAAAACTGGTATCACTATGAGCAGAGAATCCCTGAGGCCTTCCTTTATGATAGCTATAAAAAAAGCAACCACTTCTCAAGTAGATGTTTCAGAGGCAGTTATGGGGTTTCCAACCTTAATGAAATAATAACTCTGAGTTTTAAAATGTCTGCACCAACACAAGAGAAGCAATGCTCTCTATAAACACTTAGCAAGCATCCGTAATTCTTGATTAATTCTTGGAGACTCCAAAATAGAAATACTGGATTGCCTGTGAGCCTGGAAGACGAGTGGCTTGAGACATTAATTTGAGTGTAAAAGAAGTATGAATTAATATATCCTTCAAGTTGGTTCTACTCAGTATGCCTAACAAAATGCCTCAACTCTTTTTAAGTAAGAAAAAAGATATGCTGTTTTGTTACTTCTCTCCCATATCCTTGTGCTGAATTAGGAAAAGATGAACTGATAAAATATACAGAGGACCCACCAGCCTAATTCCTGAGGATCCTTGTCAGGAACAGAGCCCAAATGAGAAAGGGTCTTTCTAAAGGAATGCTGCTTATAACTCACTGGAAACCACTTGAATAATGCCTCTGAATTTGGAAGAACCGATTGGTGGAAGTGAACTGAAATTCTACAGAGATGTTCTACTAGGCAGAATTCAATGGTAGGGATAATGGCATAATAGACAATCCATACTCAACCTTAAGGCATTTCTGCTCAAATTTTCATAACACTACTGTAGATCCTAGATTTCTCTAATATTGATTTATGTCACTAAGTCTTATTTAGGATGTGGGTTGGAAGTTGTGTTAGCTAAGAAAAGAGAGCTTTCAGTTACAGGAAAACCATGGAAAAACATTCTGTCAGAAAGTAGAAGAAATAGAAGATTTTTAAAAGGAGTACTAGAAAAAATTAATGAAAGAAGAGGGTGAAATATGGGTATAAAATGCATAGGAATAAGTGTATTTAGCAAAAACACATTCTGATGTGGTGCTCATGATGTGCCAGGCACCACTCAAAGAACTTCATGTGTATTTACTCATTTAATAACCTCTATAAGACCTATGAGGATGCTGCCAGTATTAGCTGATGAACGAGAAAACTGAGGTGTACAGGGCTGACAGCCTTTCCAGGTAAGTAGCTGAACTAAGGTCTAAATCCAGGCATCCTGGTTCTAGACCTGTCTTTTAGCCACACGCCTTGTAAGAAGTGGCAAAAATAATGTTTTTGTGGGAGGAATTTAATGGGAAGCGAGAATTTGGGAATTTGGTTGGATGAAACATGCAGGGTCCAGGAAGAAGTTGAGCGTGCAGAAAGAATTTGGAAATGTGGCCAATAATAGCTCCATGCAGTTGGAGCGTTCATACGGTGGAAATGGCCATGTGGCACTGGCAGCCTCCTTAAACTTGATCTTCCTGTCCCGTTGCCCTGGGCTTGACTTTCCTTCACTACAAAGAACCCATTTGTTACTTCTAGTAAGAAAATTGAAAGTGACTGTGAGAAAGAAAACTGAAATTACTCAACATCTGAGCAACCTGTTAGAAATGGCAATGACTGTCCTTAACCTTGAAAAACTTCAAATGAAGACTGCTTGTAGCTGATTTCAAAGGGAAAAAGGAACACTGTTTTAATATTTGTGCATTAAGCCCTTGATGTTATGCTTTGTTAGTCTTCATCGGCTATAACTTTTGCTACCATTATTTTATTTTTTGCCTTTTTTCAGGGGTAGCACAATCATTAGCTCCTAAAATAATGAGAATTTAAGGTATTAATATTTTTTCCTTTTCAGTGATTTTATGTAATTTAGGATTAAAAATACCAACAACTACATACTATTTTAGGCAAAGAAAGGAAATGAGCAAATGTTCACTATTTTAAGATGACAGCATTGTATAAAGGAATTGTGGCCATAAAATTTAACCAAATCATGATTTATTTCTTATGATGAGGAAAACCTGGAATCATATTTTAAAAACAGTCTCCAAACTGAGAGGGAGCCAAGAGACCAACAGCTGATTCAGACGTCTCCAGGCTAGTGAGTCGGTGAGTTTATTAGGACTTATGTATGAGTCACTCCTGGACTACAGCAGGTCAACTTTAGAGGTCTGCCCCGTCCCTTGTCTCTAAACCACTTTTAAGCCAATTTTCTGGCTTCTTGCTTACTGTGCTTAAGTGATGAGACTAGTTTTCTTTGTAGGTTCTCAGATGCTTTCTGGAGTGTTTGGGTACTCAGGAACACCTGCTCGTCCACTGAGCACGATGGCCTCGGCTCATTTTCAGACCTTTAAGGTTCAGGCAGCAGGCATATGCCCTCGACTAGGCAGGTAGAGGATCCATCACACTAAAATCCATTCTACCTTCTAACTCTTACATTCTTTCCGCCAATCTTGCATGAGAGTCCCTGAGTGAGGGGGGAGAATTATACAGGTTTATGATGCATAGCCATGGCTTGTGCATACAGACCATATCCACAGTGTACACAACGGCATAAAAAGCAGAAGCTAGCAACAATTATTATATAATGCCTATTGGCAAAATACCATTCCAGTGAGAAGGTAAGGTATGTAACCAATTTGAGAATGAGTCAAAGAGCCTAACTGGACTATATCATGGATCGGAGATGACAAATGATCTAAAGCATCTGTGACATTATTTTCTTTATCAGCGATGTGGTTTGGATTTGTGTCAACACCCTAACCTCATGTTGAATTGTAATTCCTGATGTTGGAGGCGCGGCCTGGTGAGAGGTCATTGGATCATGGGGGTAGTTTCTCATGGTTTAACACCATCCCCCTGGGTGATGTCCTGATAGTGAGTGAGTTCTCATGAGATCTGGTTGTTTAAAAGTGTGTAGCACCCTCCGCCCACACTCCTTCTCCTGCTCTGGATATGGATGATGTGCCTGCTTCCCCTTTCACCTTCTGCCATGACTGAGGCCTCCCCAGAAACTGAGCAGATGCCAGCATTCATGCTTCCTGTACATCCTGTGGCACCGTGAACCAATGAAATCTTTTTTCTTTATAAATTGCCCAGTCTCAGGCATTTCTTTATAGCAATGCGAGAAAGGAATACTACAATCAGGGATGTAGGCATAACAGGTAATGCCTATGGGGCGCATGTTGTTGGATCTCTGTTGAGTTGGTGATTGGGTTTCTAGGTAGAGGCGATCCCCAGCAAACCCAGGTTGCATTATTGGTGCTGTTGAACCAAGCATTCCAGTTCTGTAGGGAGAAAGACAGACTATTCCAAAGCCTACCATTATCACTTGACAGGGGGAAGTATTCATATACCCTAAAATTGAACAGGTTGCTAACTGCAGCTATGGTCATAGCCCAGTCCAAGAAGACATTACCAGCTGCCATGGGTAGCAGGAGCCATAACCTGTGGGTGTAAACACAGATGTTTAGTAAGAATTTTCATAGGTGTATCCATTCCTCATAACGTAATTGCTGCTGTACTTTCTCCCATTGGCCCTATTAGGGAAGCCACCCCAGGTCTCAAGCCTGTCTTACAGTACACACGTGGCTTCCCTCCCCAGGAGCAAGCATAATAGCCAATCGGTAAGTTTCTGGCCTTGCTCACACTATCTGCACTATGACTGTTCCAGCAGATACTGGTGCTGCCGTGTGCTTATATCATAAAGCTCTTTTGCCTCCATCAAGGAGCACAGCTGGGACTATTTCCCCTCCAACAGTCTTCATGGCACCCTCCAGTATGGGGATACTTTCCAGATCAACTTTATGTTCACATGGCCTTCACCACTTGGCAGATCCACTTGTGTTCCCAGGGGCACAGTCTGGTCATCTGCTTTGGGAGCTGGGCTTGGAGTCTCTGCTGTAACCCTGAGAATTGGTGGGGCCTGTTTTTCAGGCCTTGCCAACCATTCCTAGGGAATGATACCATGTGTGTTAGTGGGTGACTCATTTAAAATTTGCACAGCTTCAAGGAGAGTCTTAGTCCAGACCTTAAAGAACCAACCTGAGACAATGTATGTAAATGGGTTTTTAACAGGCCATTTATTTTTTATGAGGCCCATCCCTGTTGGCTTATATGGTACGTGGAACCTCCAGTATATGTTTTGTTCCAATGCCCAGTGTTGGATATCATGGCCCATGAAATGGGGGCCTTGATCACTATCTCTTCTTTTTGGCATGTCGTGCATGAGACTGAGAGCAGTGGGACACTTGATGGTTTCAGGCTGAGTGCCACAATTTACTAGGAAGACCTGTGGGAGCCCTGTTGTTGAATCCACACCAGTTAAGGCATAACTTTTTCCTCTGTTTGAGGGACGAGGGGCCAGTATAATGACTTGCCAATCTTGCATAGACTGTATGGCTCGATGGATGTGACTTGGTGCAGAGGGAGATTTTGTAGGCCACAGCTATCAATAGATCTCATAGTTCTGTGTAGCTGAATGTTGGTTAGAGTTGCCCACTGCCTTTGCTATGGCCTACCCTGTGGCCACATCCCAGTGGTCACTCTTATAACGTACCCATATGGCGGCCTCCTTCCATGGGCTGGGGCAAATTGCTTACACATGAATAAGGACATCTGCCTCCTGACTTCTGGGAGGTGAGTTGGGGCTGTTTGCATTCACATGGTACACTGTACGACAGGAATTCTTTTCTTATTAGCTGATCCAGATGTCCTCCCGCATAGACATTCCCCAGAAGGGCTGCCTGAAACCTGCCAGTTGTCTGCAGCCCATTTATTGATCCGTATGATAAGGCCTCTGTATGTAGCTCAACTCTCTGTGCAAATGACAAGTGGCCAGGGCTCATGAGTGGTGAATATTCACATTGCCCATGGCCCGGCCCATTGGTTGCTTTGTCCTAATCCTCATTCTATATATATGGTGTCAGTATCTATTTGCACCATGACTGCTGACTACTGATGTTAGGTGCTAGACCCATCAGTGTACCAGGCCCTAGTAGGTATCAGTGAGAGCTCTTCATATATGGTGCTTTACCTGGTAGGTATCTCCACTGCCATGCTGGTCCTTTCCACTTATTTACAGCAGATGCATTCAAGCACCTCCTGCAGTGCCTGACTTAACGGACTAATGGGGGCCAGGCACAGTGACTCACACCTGTAATCCCAGCACTTTGGGAGACTGAGGCTGGTGGGTCACCCTGAGGTCAGGAGTTTGAGACCAGCCTGGCCAACATGGCAAAACCCCATCTCTACTAAAAATGCAAAAATTAGCCTAGTGTGGTGGTGCATGTCTGTAATCCCAGCTAGTCGGGAGGCTGAGGCAGGAGAATTGCTTGAACCCGGAAGGCAGAGTTTGTAGTGAGCCGAGATGGTATCACTGCACTCCAGCCTGGGTGACAGAGTGAGACTCCATCTCAAAAAAATAAGGAAATAAAAAAATAAAGGACTAATGGACAAGACACTATCCATTGTAGCTAGACATGCCCCTTATGCAGGGTATGTGACTGTACTACCCCCAGAGCTGGGCTTGGCTAGAAGGTCTTCCACTCAAACTTTTATAGGATAGGTAGTTTTTACTATGATGGTCTGCTATCTGGTGATGACCTCCACTTGTTGCAATCCCTATACATGGCCAAGAGTTGTTGCTCTAGAACTGTATAGAATGAATCTGCTCCCTTCCATAATTAAGACCAAATCCCTACAGGGACCATTTCTCTTGGCTGCTTTTGCCATAAACCTCAATTCATCCCTGTGGCATCTCTAGTGACTTCTAATACAAAAACTTGCTGTGGCAGGGTGGCACCTAATGCTTGGGCTTATTTCGCCATTATTTTTCTTTTATCAGATGCCTCTTGCTCTATGTGTGTTCAGACCCACTTTTTATTTTTTTTTATTAGGGTATATAATGGGTGGAGGGTTTGTGCCAAATGAGAAATGAGTATCTTCCAGTAGCCCAGGAAACCTAGGAAAACCTGGAGTTGCTTGACTGCCTGGGAAACAGGCTGCTGTGCTGTCTTATCAATGACAGCTCCAAGTAGTTTTTGCTTCTCACTCAACCAGGAAACTCTTAGGAATTTGATCTCTATGCTGGGCCCCTGTTTCTTCTTGAGGTTGACTTTCCATTCTTCGTCCTTCAGGCTGTCCAAGATGATTTGTAGGACAGTCTCCAGGTCTGTAAGAGACTCGGAAGTTAGTATGTTATTAATGTAGTGAAACACGTAGACTGAGGCAGGCAAGGGGAGTCTAGAATGGTCCTGGGCAACTATATCAGGACAGATGGTAGAGCTGTGCAGCTCCTTTTTTCTTTATAAATTACTATTTACCTCTTTAGAAAGTACCCAAGGAAGCTACCCTTGTGGTGGCTCCCGGAAAGTCTGTTGTTGGCTGTCCTAAGCAAAGGCAAACAGATCCTTGACTCTTTTGCTAAGGGATACTGGAAAAGGCATTAGACAAGTCAATCACAGCATGGACGTTTCCCAGGCTAAGCACTACCTGCTCCAGCAGTTGAGCAATATTGGGCACAGCTGCATGTGCAGAGCACACCACATCTTTTGGCTCACGGTAGTCCACCATCATTCTCCAGGTGCCATCTGGTTTCTTCACAGGCCACACAGGGCTGTTACAGGAGCTGTGGGTGGGCCAATTTGAACTTTATGCCAATAACTCAAAATTCAGCTGTTTACATTAAACCAACAATATCAAATTAAACTTGCTTATCAAAAAATCACATAGACGAAGATCATTCTGATTTTGACAAGGTTTACAACCTTACAACCTTCATGTCAAATCCTGACACTTTAAAGTATCTGGCAGAGGCAAATATAAAAAGTATCTAATCGGTAAACACAGACAGAAATGTATGCGGACACTTTTGAAGACATTTTTATTGTACAAATACTTTTAAAGCCAGCTTATTTACCAACAATTATTGAATTCACACAAGCTTGAAAAGCATTTGGACTTATTTATGACTACTCATTTATTTATATGCCAATTTGGTAGCATGTACATACACAAAAACATGTACATATACATAAACATATTTAGGCTGGGGGCAGTGGCTCATGCCTGTTTTCCCAGCACTTTGGGAGGCCGAGGCAGGTGGATCACCTGAGGTCAGGAGTTCAAGACCAGCCTGGCCAACATGGTGAAACTGCATCTCTACTAAAAATACAAAAATTAGCTGGGCGTGGTGGGCACATGTCTGTAATCCCAGCTACTCAGGAGGCTGAGGCAGGAGAATCATCCGAGCCCAGGAGGCGGAAGTTGCAGTGAGTCAAGATCTTGCCACTGTACTCAAGCCTGGGTGACAGAGCGAGACTCCATCTCAAAACAACAACAACAATAACAACAAAATTTAAACATACATATCATACACAGAGAAAGACCCAATAGCTTTTACCTTAGAACTCTAGTCATGAGACGGTATCGTAAACTCATTATTTTACAAAAGATAGCTGGATTCAAGTTATTTTTGACGAAATTGGGACCTGTTCCCATAGCTAAACTTTATTTGTCCCAAAGCAGTTTCCATGGTAGTTTGATTTTATAAAACTTCTTTAGCCCATTTTTCCCCCTCAGTTCCAAATGAATTCATTATTTACATTTTAGTTGGAACTTACTGAACTGTTTAAGAAAAACAAAATTTCCACGTGAAAATTTTGCACTAGTGGATTTTGTAATATCTAATATCTCAATACCGTTAACTTAGCAATAGTAGATTCAGAGCAGGCAGAAAAGGAAAAAGCGAAATAGAGAGCTTTAGAAGACTCTACTTAACCATGTAGTTGCAGGTTAACCATTTGAGCTCTGAATTTTTCTGGGAATTTGTCTATCAGTTTTAAAATGTGCATAAGAATGCGTAATACATAACCAGCTGGAGTCCTAGAAAACATGGCATGCCTTTGGTCTTCTGCAGGAGTTTCTACCCTTTCCTCCTTTCCTGCTCTAACGATTGCTTAGTAGCTAGCCCTATTGCAACAACAGCACAGTTACTATTTTTATAGTACTCTAATATCTTAGCTTCTTGCAATAGAGGCTCAGTCTCCACCAACTTTGTCCAAGTATTCCTGTACTTAAGTGGCGATCCACAAAGGTTGAATGCTTGGGGCCGGGCATGGTGGCTCACGCCTGCAATTCCAGCACTTTGGGAGGCCAAGGCGGGCGGATCACCAGAGGTCAGGAGATCGAGACCATCCTGGACAACATGGTGAAATCCCGTCTCTAGTAAAATACAAAAAATTAGCCGGGCGTGGTGGTTGTGCGCCTGTAGTCCCAGCTACTCGGGAGGTGGAGGCAGGGGCATCGCTTGAACCCAGGAGGCGGAGATTGCGGTGAGCGGAAATCACAGCACTGCACTCCAGCCTAGGCGACAGAGCGAGACTCAGTCTCAAAAAACAAAGGTTGAGCACTTGGGCAACTCCACATACAAGTTGCGGACCACCCCGAGATTGCCCTGACAGATGTTCCTTCCTGACTCATCATTTGGTCTCTCAGATTCTGTTTGTGACACCAATTATAAAAAGAAAAACCCAGAATCATATAGAAAAACTGCCCCCCCCAAACTGGGAGGGAGCTGAGAAACTGACAAAAGACTCAGGCAAGTCCAGCTTGGTGAGTAGATGAGTTTATTAGGACTTACAGACAAGGCACTCCTGTACCGCAGCAGGACAGTTTGAGAGACCGGCCCTGCCCCTTGTCTCCGATCTACTTTTAGGCTAATTCTCTGGCTCTTTGCCCCGCCTTTTCAAGCAATGAGACAATTTTTCTTGGTAGGTTTTCAGACACTTTGGGGGATGTTTAGGTTCTCAGGAACACCTGCTCCTCCACTGAGCCTCATGGACTTGGCTCATTGCCCAGCCTCAAGGTTCAGACAGCAGGCATCCACCTTGACTAGCTAGGTAGGAAACCTGTCACACAGTTCGAATATGATATTTTCCATAAACTTAACTATATTGAGATAGGAGGCATCACAGAAAAGATTGAATCTGTATTTCATTATTGTTCTTCGTTTTGAATAATAATGATTCAGCATTCCTCAATATCAGAGAATTTGTGAGCATATTTTGTTATACTTACCACTATGTTATAAAATAAATTATAACCTTTAAGTAATGGAAAGATTTATACAGAATTCAATAATTATCTTGTTTAATCTGATAGCAAATAATTTTCATTGAATGACAACAGAGTTAATTGTATAGCACCAAGCAATGTGCTATATAACACATTACGCAATTCTAAGGAAATCATTTCTATGAAGCAATTAATAATGTGAGGTAATGTGCTTTTGCTATGCGGCACTCTCAAATGCATAATTTTGAGCAAAAAGTTGTGTACAGTATACATGGAAAGTTTATTCAATTATGGAAAGATACACCATAATAAGAGCTATAATCTATAATCACACAATCAAGGTACATAGGATAGAAATCATTTGCTATTAACGAAAGGAGAGACAGAGAAGAGGGGGAGATAGAGGACAGATGAGAGACAAACACAATTTGTAGTGTTAATTCTTGTGTAAATGAAAGGTAGATAATTTAAAGCTTTGTATATCGAGGCATTTTAACATCATAAAGTGTGTAGAAAATTAGGATATTGTATACAAACTCTAACATACAGACTGAGAGAAAATGTCTCTTCAAGACAGATTTTACACAAGTTGAACCCGAAATGATTTGTATCTAAAGTAATATATTCTATCCAGTACATTTAAATACATGTTTTTTTTTTATTGGAATGGTACAAATACTATTCAACAGTAAAAGTTCTGAGGTTATAACATCCAAAAATTTAGCTGAACTGCATATGTATTAAAGGTAGCTTTTTCTAAAAATGTAGAGATGTAAAATATTAAAATGAAGAAATATAAACTTGTTACTGTTTTCTAAAGAATTTGTCATGATCAGTATTTTTCTACACCCTTCTTAATTTACATAAGCTGCTAGTATTTATATTTTGCTTTTCAGTATTTTTTTATAAATTGAAGTTGAAAATTGAATCCACAATTTAGTGGCTACAATCCTCTTAGGCAGAAAACTTTACTTCAGTGTCTTAAACTGCCTAAATTATCATTTGGTTGTTATATAGTCATCCTTATTGCAAAGGAAATTATATTCTAATGCACAAAATCCGGCTGGAATGTGGCAAAACGCAAAATAAGTTATGTGACCATATTACCTATTATGTTTAATATCATAATCATGGACAATTCCATTCTTGGAAATTCCTATTTATATAACCATCATTTTCTCAGGGAAATACACTTTCGCTGCATACATCACATTGACTTAACAATTATGTACCAAAGTCCGTTATTTTCTCTTAATCATACTCAGAAATATCAGAGTTACTTAAAATTAAAATGAATCATCAGTTATTTTTTTTTCCAAGAACACAGCCACCACCTTGATGCTGACTTAATTTTCATGGTGTCATTTTGCTTTATTGATCATCTCATAAGTTAAATACCAGAATTTGAAAACCCGGAAAAGATGATAGTTTTGCTTGGGCTTTACACACCTGGAAGAAAAGTGCCAACTTCCTAAACCTCCATGTAATATAATTGTAAAAAACTTGACCAATAGTAGCAGTCACTAAAAAGTGCAAACATAGAATCATACGGTAGTTGCATGTTTAGTTTTTTTAAAAACCGATAAACTGTTCTCCAGACTGGCTATATCATCTTAACATTCCCAACCACAATGAATGAATGATCCAGTTTCTTTGAATTCCAGCCAACATTTGGTATATCTGTTATTTTTTACTTTAGACATTCTGACAGAGGTGTAGTAATATCTTATTGTGATATTAATTTGCATTTCCTTGATGGCTAATGATGCCAAAACTTCTTTTCATGGGCTTATTTGCCACCTGTCTCTCTTCTTTAGTGAAATGTCTGTTTATGTCATTTGACTATTTAATTGGACATTTTTCTATTGAAATTTTATATATTTTATATACTAGTCCTTTGTTGGATATCATTTGCAAATATTTTCTTCAAGTTTGTAACTTGTCTTTTCATCCTCTTAACAGAGTCTTTCACAGAGCAAAGTTTTAAATTTGATGGAGTCCAGTTCATTAATTTTAATTTTATGGATCATGCCTTTTGGTATTAACTCTAAGAACTCTAAGCCTAGCTCTATATACTCAACACTTTTTCCTATGTTTTTTTCTTTTTTGGTTTCACAGATTTGTGTTTTACTTTTAAGACTGCAATGCACTTAAAGTTAATTTTTGTATGAAGTATGAACTAAAAATAGCTCTTGGCCTAAATCTAAAATGTAAATCAATAAAAGTTCCAGAAGAATACATAGCAGAAAATTTCTGTGACTTTGCATTTAGAAAAGTGTTTTTAGATTTGAAACCAAAAGTATGATCCATTAAAAAAATTGATAAATTGGACTTCATTAAAATTCATAATACTGTGCAAGAGTCACTGTTTAGAGAATGAAAAAGCAGGCCAGAACTAAGATAAAATATTTGCTAATCACATATCTGAAAGGAATTTGCATCCAGAATACATAAAGCATTCTAACAACTTGCTAATAAGGAAACAAACAACCCACTTATATATTGACAAGACTTTGGAAAATACATTTTTGATACCAAACTTTGTGGAGGATAAGAAGCAAGTGGAATGCAAAATTGATTTTGCCACTTTGGAAAATATTTTCATAGTTTCTTTTCTTTTTTTTTTTTGAGACGGAGTCTCACTGTCGCCAGACTGGAGTACAGTGGCACGATCTCAGCTCACTGCAACCTCCGCCTCTCGGGTTAAAGCTATTCTCCTGCCTCAGCCTCTGAGTAGCTGGGACTACAGGCAATGCCGCCAAGCCTGGCGTACTTCTAGTAGAGAGGGGGTTTCACCATGTTGGCCGGGATGGTCTTGATCTTCTGACCTTGTGATCCACCCACTTTGGCCTCCCAAAGTGCTGGGATTACAGGTGTGAGCCACCCCACCCAGCCATAGTTTCTTTTCAATTTAAATATATACTTACCTATATGACCCAGCAGTACCATTCCTGTTGCTACCCAAGGAAAATAAAAATGTATGCTTCTAGAAAAACATGTGTGAATGTTTCTAGCAACTTCATTTATAGCACTAAAAACTAGAAACAACCCAGCTATTCTTCACTGGTGAATAAATAAACCACACATACCTATACAATGGAACACTACTCAACGCAAAAGAGAAACAAACTATTGATTCATGTTGATATGGTTTGGCTGTGTCCCCCATCTAAATCTCATCTTGAATCGTAATCCTCATAGTCCCCACATGTAGTGGGAGGGACCCATGGGAAGTAATTTAAACATGGGGACAGTTTCCCCCATATGGTTCTAATGATAGTGAGTGAGTTCTCACGATAGTGAGTGGGTTCTCACGAGATCTGATGGTTTTATAAATGTCTGGCATTTCCCCTGCTTTCACTCACTCTGTCCTGCCACCCTGTGAAAGTGCCTGCTTCTCCTTCACCTCCCGTCATGATTCTGAGTTTCCTGAGGCCTTCCCAGCAATGCGGAACTGTGAGTCAATTAAACTTCTTTATAAGTTACCCAGTCTCGGGTACTTCTTCATAGCAGCGTAAGAATGGACTGATACACCTGTGCAACATGGATGAATTTTTAATTTGGGTATGTGAAAGAAGTCAGGCCAAGAGGCCACATGGTGTAATTTTCTATTTTTATGACATTCTCAATCAACAATGCTGCAGAGATGGAAAACAGATTGTAGTATTCAGGGTTAGAGTTGCAGGAAAGAGTGTTACAAAGGGGCAGCACTAAGAAAACTTTGAGGTAATAGAGCTGTTCTTTATGATACTGTGCTGGTGGATTCACAACTCTAGGAGTTTTCACAACACACAGAACTGTACACCACAAAGAATACATTGTCTTCTATACAAGTTTTTAACAGTTGACCAAGATACAAAGGGCACCCAAGATGGATTATAGACTGTGACAAACGAATCTAACTGCACTAAAAATAAGTGATATGACAACATTATATTTGTAGAGAAGTAAGGAGCTGACCTAAGTAACTGAAAAATAATGTTTGACTACATATTGGAATGTTAAAGATAAAAATAAAAGTTCACACTGTATTCTAGTTAGTAAATTTGTAGTAAGATATGAGTTAGCAATGCTGAAACTTCTTTACATTGTAGTAGGGCTGAAAAACGTAAATAAGTGTACTATGGATAATAAAAGCTGGCTTGAAAAAAATGGAAATAAGTCAAAATAGAATGTAAGAATCTACCACAGCCCAGTGCGGCAGCTCATGCCTGTAATCCCAGCAGTTTGGGAGGCTGAGGCAGGGGGATCACCTGAGGTCAGGAGTTTCAGACCAGCCTGATACAGAGAAACCTCGTCTCTTCTAAAAATACAAAAATTAGCCAGGCGTGGTGGTGGGCATCTGTAATCCCAGCTACTCGGGAGCCTGAGGCACGGGAATCACCTGAACTCAGGAGGTGGAGGTTGCAGTGAGCCGAGATCGCGCCATTGCACTCCAGCCTGAGCAACAAGAGTGAAAGTGGAGTAGTGTTGGAGTTGGAGGTATTAGTGTGAGCTCTTATTTCTGTAACCATACAGTCATATAGTCTACACAGAAAGCAAGAGGGAGCTTTGCACACATGCTGTATTAAACATCAATACCCAAAAGTAAAATGTAATTTTTAAACATGAAATGTAAATAGTTTTGAAAAAATCACCTAGGTAAAAAAAAACGAAAAACAAAAAACAAAAAGAAATCTAACCAAAGACATAACAAGGGGCTTTGAAGAAAATACTAAGATTTTACTGAAAGATGTTAAGATGACCTATATTAGCTTCCATTGCAAATTTAAGCCATTCGCTTGTAGACAACACATAAAGCAGAATCATAAAAGAAAATATTTTAAAATACTAAAAAATTATTTGAATGAGTATTTCCCTCCACAAAATAAATATTCATGATGATTTTTCTCGCATTAATTAAAGTTAGTAATTTAATAAATAGGTGTGGAATAATATTCACAAAATAAGTAATAATGGGTACAGGGCTCAACTGAGTTGGTTTAAGGAACCTGATTCTTTCTACAGGCTGAATTGATTAAACCAGAGATAATCAATTTGCCTAAATGAAGAAAATTAAGATGAATTAACAAAGCAATTTGTATCAACAGGTGGTGTCCACAATAGTTAAGAGACAAGCTTTGGGCTGAGACTGCCTGGGTTTGATTTCTTGAGCATCTGTGGAATCAGTGAAATAACAGCACTTGTCTTCTAGAATTAACAATTCTAATGAAGTAACAAATGTGAAGTGTGAAGCATGGTGCTGGCACATAGTGCCCTGCAAGTAGTAACAATTAATCATATCACTACCATTAATTAACTCAATTGAAAATAACCAGCAACTCTAGGGATATGAGAATGTAAATAGTCCTGTAAATGATTTAAAATATATTATCAAAACCCTGCATCTACTAGAAAGAACTCTCATTTGCATTGCTCACCTATCCTAAACTTGAGTACTTAAGAAAACGAACTTAAGAGTCCCTAAGATGCCTTCCAGCTTAACATTTTACATAAGCTCAAACAAATTATTGCTACTACTCTCATATTCCACAACAATGTTGTTGAATGCATTTTTCCACAGACAAAGTTGACTTCCTTATATTAAATTACACATTTAAAAAAATTGGTAGAAAATAGTAAGATAATAATTTCCCATCACAATCCAGCATTTGAAAAATATCCGGAGAAGTATGATACTGCTTTTGCATTAGTGCCATATTGAAGAAACAAACCTTTCTATGCATGAACTGACAATATTCATCATATTATTTTAGGAGTCTCCAGGTTTAAAATGTCAAGTGTCTTTAAGTATGCCAAATTTTGACCTAGAAATATTTTAATAGCAAAGATTTTTACATTATGCACTATCTATTCAAGTAATGACACTGAACAGCAATAAATTATAAAATCATCACTATTAAACAATCTAATATTGGCTTATGCATGAAATAGACTTTTCATTAAATAAAGCAAAACTTCATATGATTTTTACATGCAATTCAATACAAAAGTATTATCTAGAATCTTATACAGGACATGTCTATTTTTATTAATTTAATGAAAAGAGAATGGATGACATAAACTTAAATAAAGATGACCTTATTCTGCTCTGAGGATTGTAGTCTGCTTTCCCAACTCACATCTCTGTAAAGAATTTGAGTTTCAGTGTGTTTGTTAAAAATAATAAAAAGTAATGTTATTTTCATACATATTCTTCTGTATGTGTATAAACACATATTTTATATACAGAGATGTACGTTGTGTGAAGAATGACAAGGTGAAGGAGCAGAAATTAACACTGATTTTCTCAGTCACTGTTTCTATGGAAACATGACAGCTAACAGAAATACATAAAATCTGAACTCCTTTGCAGTAACATTAGTATAATTGTCTCACTCTTGACAAAGGAAATAGTATTGCTCATGCCTGTATTTTCAGAACTATGTTTTCTAAATGAACCAAACTATTGGCTCATTTAGAAACCATCTCCTTTCTAGTTGAGAACAAATTCAATTTTGATTAAAGTTAATTTATTTTCAGTTTCTCCTTGAAAACCCTTTAAGTTATGCATAATATAAGGCACATGAATTATAGTCTGTGAATAAAGCCTGTAACCACCTAATACAGTGTCCTGTGGAATGTGTTCACAATTAGATTTTAAACTCAAATATTTAAATGGCAAACATTTAATACCTTTTTTGCTGATTATATAAGATAATTCATTGATTTTGGAGTAAAAATTGAAAATAAGTTGAAAGATAACCTGCAAAATAAATGTAAGGAATTACGTAAACCCATGGCTACTGACTACAAACACAACAATGATATATATCGTCGGTGAGTGCTGTCTCATTATAAAGGTAGAATAGGTGTCCTCTTGGCTCACAGAGCTGAAAATATTTCTTATCTGGACTTTTACAGAAAAAAAAGTTTGAATAAAGTATGCCAAAGTATATTCACTGTCTCATTGTTGCAATACTAAAATATTGGAAATAACTCAAACATGTTTGAGACAATGAATAAGTAAAATATGACATATTTACACAATGGGATCTTACATAGAGAAAAATGAATAAACTTGATATATATGGAAATGCATCGATATGGACACTGGAAAATAAAGTATGGAGTGAGAAAAGCTGTAGGTACTATGGTACGTTTTCACAAACACCATTTGTAAAGGTTTTAAAAGAAATCAATATTTTATGTAATAGCTTTTTTTAAATGTGTTGGAATGACTAATATCAAATCAATTAAAGTAGTGGCATCTGGTGAAAGGGGGAGGAAATGGATGTTGAAAAAGAAACAAAGGAGACTTCAAATGTATTTTAATGTTTTATATATTATTATATTTTAAAACGTTTTGAAAAAAATAGAAAAAATTAAACAAAAGAAATTTAACATTTAATTAATTAAAACACAAAATTTACAATTAATTTATCCCTATACAGTATTTCACTTATTATTTGCTTACCAAATGTCACATTTAATTAGAATGTTGAATTTGCTACATTTACTGAACAAAATTATCATGATTTTTTTAGAAGTATTTTCTCAACCATTATATTCCAAGACATCAATTGCTTATGTTTTCAGCTCTGTATATTGTCATGATTAATTCGATAAAATGACAGCCTACCTTCTAAATACAATGTATTACTATGTATTACTAGAAACAAATTTTTAAAACCAATAAACTTACTGCCTGTTTTCTAAATTTAAAGAGAGGTTTGTTCATATACATTGAAATGTTCCTCCTAAGTTTTTCTCTATAAAGTTTGACTTCTTGCCTAAAGATAAAAAAGTAGTTTCTGAAACGTCATATCTCTAATCAAGTATTTATATTAATCTAATTAGCATATTTTATTTTATTTTTGAGACAGAGTCTTGCTCTGTCGCCCAGGCTGGAGTGCAATGGTGCGATCTCAGCTCACTGCAACCTCCTCCTTTCAGGTTCAAGTGATTCTCCTGCCTCAGCCTCCAGAGTAGCTGGGATTACAGGTGCCTGCCACCGTGCCCGGCTAATTTTTGTATTTTTAGTAGAGATGGGGTTTCACCATGTTAACCAGGCTGTTCTTGAACTTCTGACCTCAGGTGATCCTACCGCCTCAGCCTCCCAAAGTGCTGGAATGACAGGTGTGAGCCACCCTACCGGGACTCTAATTAACATCTTAACCTATATTTACTGTTCCTAGGAGGAAAAAAATTGTTACAACTTATCAGAAATAAACTTTCTTTTGATGTTTGTTCAGTATCCTGAGAAGTTAACTTAATCCAAATAAGTAAGCAAGGATTTCAAGTTACAGATTATGTTATCTAAAGTATGCAGTTGAGAACATTTATACCTCGCCTCTCACCTCGTTTCCTAATCCTTATGTCTGTGTCCCAAGAAGTTAGAGACCAAGAATAAATGATTGTGAAAAATCACTTCTTTTTGGAAATGAGCAAAATTAACATCTCATAAAACACCAGTGAAGAAATATCCAATTTAGCATCTTGACAGAGGCCCAAGAAACTATTTTATTTTGAGCAAAAACTCAGTGAGCCACATATCTGCAAGGAAAGAGACTGAAGAAAATTTTTATAGTAAATATAATTCTAGTATCCTGTTTTTACATGTCGAAAAAAAGTAAAAAAAAAAAAAGACAATCACAAAATTCTTCCGTTCCTGCTTTCAGTATGATCATTTCAGCTGTAAATTCAGCAATGATAACAGTCAAAAACAGCCAATTAATGAATAAAGGTAAACAAACTCTTTATTCTTAAGTTAATAGAAGTTTAAAGTAAAATTTTCGGTTTGGGTTGTGTGAATAAAAATGTAGAAACATTGCTTTGTTTGAGTCACCACTTAATGTGCAGAACAAATTTTCTTCCTAGAATGAGTACTTGTGGCAAGGGTAAAGGAGGGACCAAATGGACAGGAAGTGAGATGAGTCTTACAATGGAGTAAAACTCAGAAATGTCTTTTCAGGACAGGCGTGAGAATCATTAATAGAGCTAGGTCCTAAAATAGAATGAGGATGAGGCGCAAGGGTAGCGTGAAACTCATGGACAGGTAAGGTTCAGATATGGAATGAAATTCAGAACTTAGGAAAAATGAAAGAAGGCAGGAGATAAAAGTTCCCACTGATCAGAAGAATGGGAAAAGATGTTCTTGTAATCTGAAAAGCATGGGGAAATTCACCATTATATTTTCTCACACTGTGCTTTCACCGCTTTGCCCCATACAAGATCTAGTCATGAAAGTATATACATAAAGGCTAAAACTCCAGCTTTTTGGGTAGTGTGTGGATGAAAGGGACCCTTGGCAGCCAAAGATTAGTGAAACACATAGAGAAGAGGAGCTGGAGAAAATTGCCCTTTAAAAAAAAAAAAATTAAGAAATGGGGACTTGCTCTGTGGCTCAGGGTGTAGTGAAGTGGTACAATCACAGATCACTGCAGCCTTAAACTCCTGGGCTCAGATGATCCTCCTGCCTCATGCCCCTGAGTAGTTGAGATTACGAGTGTTAGCTGCCATGCCCAGAAAAAGACACTTTGAATAGAGTCCTGAGCTCAACTACAAGAGGCACATGCGTGGAGCTGATCTAACACAACATAGTGAAGCTTTGAGAACTGACCTATAGTACAGACCACTGCCTAGATCACAGAAAAACCCCAAAGGCACACACAACAGAGCAGTTCAAAACAGCACAGCAAAGGATTTTATAAACAAAAATGGCATTCAAACAATAGTCTACAGACGTGGATTGGTACTCATAGTCCGAATGCAGCCAAATTGATTGCATGCTAAAAGAAACAACATTCTCCAGAAAATTACAAAGGCAGCAGAATTTTATTACATAATATTCAAAATGTCCAGGATATAATAAAAATATTTGATATATGAATAATCATAAAAATATATCAAGGGATTAACTGTTAAGGGAAATGACAGTCAATAGGCAGATGCTAAACCCAAATTGACCAAGATGTTGGACTTATTCAAAAAAGACTTGAAATTAGAATTATAGTTATGGCCCATGAATTAAGAGTGAACACTCTTGAAACAAATGGATAGATAGCTCTTAGGAGAGAAACAGAAGAAACAGAAAAGAATACGATAGCATTTTTTCTTTTTGAGTCAGAGTCTTGCTCTGTCGCCCAGGCTGGGGTGCAATGGCGCGATCTTGGTTCACTGAAAGAGAGCCATATCAAAATGGAAATAACAGAAGAAGGAGTCGGCAGGCTTGAAGATAAAAATAAATAGGAATTATATCTTCTGAAAAAAAATTGAGAATGTTGTAAACACAGCCTCAGATACTTGTAGGACATTATCAAAAGGTTATTTATGTTGTCATTAGAATTCTGGAAGGAGAAAAGATAGAGATTGGTATGGAAAAATGGTTTGATTTAATAATGGTTGAAAACATCACTAATTGTATGAAAGATAATCCCATAGATAAAAGAAGCTCAGTCAACCTCAGATAGATTAAACTCAAAGAGAACCACACCTAGACACATCATAATTGAAGTATTGAAAATCAAATATTAAGAAAAATCTTAAAAGCAGACAGAAAAAAATGGCATTATGTAGAGAGCAATGAGCATTCAAAGAACTACACATCTCTCGCAAATAATCATGGATGCCAGAGACAGTGACTCAATATTTTGAAAGTGCTGGGGAAAACAACAACAACTCTGTCCTTCCAGAATTCTATATCCATACTTCAGGAACATACTTCAGAAAACATACTTCAGGAATAAAAACAAAATAAAGATATTCAAAAATGGCAAATATATATATATACACATATATATATAATTTGTCACCAGTACACCTGTTCTAAAAGACATGCTAAAAAAAAAAAAGTTTGTACGCAGAGAACCATTGACAAAATAAGGAAACTTGGAACTTCAGAATGAAGAAAGAACCACCAAAATGATAAAAATATAAATAATTGTAATAGGCTGCTTTCTCTTCAAGATTTTAAAAAATGTGTATGACTATTGAATGGAAAAAGTACATCATACATCACTGTTTAATATGATTTTCAATATTCACAGATATGACACATATGACACGTATAACATGAAGGAACGAAGGGACCTGTAGTGTGATAGCTGTTTCTATCACACTACGTCAAGTAAGACAGCTACGTCTTACTTGAGGTGATAAAATATGATCTGTAAGTAGACTGTGAAAAGTTAGACATGTGCACTGTAATCCCTGATAAAGCACTAAAAATTACACAAAAATAATCAAGATTTTAACCTGTTGATTCTAAAATTCACATGAAAAGGCAAAGGAATTAGAATGGCCAAATAAATTTTGAAACAGAACAAATTTGCTCTACTCACACTACCTAATTTTAGGATTCACTACAAAGTTATAATGATCAAGAAAGTGTGGGAGTGACAAAAGGATAGACATACTGATCAATGGAACATATAGCAAGTCCAATAATTCATCCACACAAATATAGTCAATTAATTTTTGATAAACGTATGACGCTGAATCAAGATTTTAGATTTTATCATACTTACAAACTTTGGATCTGTGAATGTCATTGTTAAGAGAATGAAAAAACAAGCTAGGAAAAATATTTTCCAATTACCTATTGAATAAGGATATAAATCCAGAATATGGAAAGAACTCTTAAAACAACAAGGGAAAAAACTCAAAAGTTTGTAAAATATTTTAACAGACACTTCATCACAGAGTACCTATGGATGATAACTAAATACATAAAAATATGTTAAATTATATTAGTCCTTAGGAAAACACAAAGTAAAATTATAAAAGGATACCAATACACGCCCAATAGAATGGTGAACATTTTTTTAAATGCCAATACCAAGTGCAGACAAGAATCTGGAGCAACTGGAAATCTCATACATTTTTAATAGGAATGCAAAATGGTACTCTGGAAAATACTTTAACAAACTTATTATAAAGGGACACATGTATGTTTCAGTAATCTTATTCTTAGGTACTTACACTAAATAAATGAAAATATATTTATACAAAAACTTGAACGCAAGTGTTTATAGCAGCATTATTTATAATCACCGCAAACTAGAAACAACCTAAATGTTTTCATCAGTTAAGGAGGTAAATGGATAAACAAAGTTTGATACATTTATGCAATGCACCTTTGCTCGTGGATAAAAACAAACAAGCTGCTGATACACATGACAATGGAGATGTGAAAGAAGACAGACTTAAAAGGTTACATACTGTGTGATTCCATATATATCACATCCTGGAAAAGTGAAAATTCTTACGATAAAGAACAGATCAATGGTTTCCAAGGGCAAGAAGTGCGTATAACATTTGACAAAGAAGAAATAGCCCAAGGCAATTTTTTTGTTTGAAAGAACTATTCCCGGGAGCCGGTAGCAGGGGAGCCTGGGACACGGGCCCAGGGCAGGGATGCACCGTTGCGGGGTGGGAGCTGGCACCATCACCACAAAGAAATTTGCCAAGGCCAGCCGGGCCCAATGGCTCATGCCTGTAATCCCAGCACTTTGAGAGGCTGAGGCGGGTGGATCACCTGAGGTCAGGAGTTCAAGACCAGCATGGTCCAACATGGTGAAACCCCGTCTCTATTCAAAATACAAAAAATTAGCTAGGCGTGTTGGCACGCGCCTGTAGTCCCAGCTACTCGGGAGGCTGAGGCAGGAGAATTGCTTGAACCTGGGAGGCAGAAGTTGCAGTGAGCCAAGATAGTGTCACTGCACTGCAGCTTGGGCAACAAAGCAAGACTCCATCTCAAAAAAAAAAAAAAAAAGAAAAGAAAAAAGAAATTTTCCAGGCCAAGCATAAGGAGCGAGGGACAGTCTTGGCTGAGGACCAGCTAGCCCAGATGTCAAAGCAGTTGGGCATGTTCAAGACCAACCTGGAGGAGTTTGCCAGCAAGCACAAGCAGGAGATACGGAAGGATCCTGAGTTCCATGTGCAGTTCCAGGACATGTGTGCAACCTTTGGGGTGGAGCCTTTGGCCTCTGGAAAAGGATTTTGATCTGAGATGCTGGGTGTGGGGGATTTTTATTACGAACTAGGTGTTCACATTATCAAAGTGTGCCTGGTGCTGAGCATTGGAGTGGAGGTCCGATAACTCTGGAGGAACTACATCAACAGTTGTTAAAAAGAAGGGGCAAGTTCGCCCAGGAAGTCAGTCAAGAGGACCTGATCAGGGCCATCAAGAAACTAAAGGCACTTGGCACTGGCTTCGGCATCACCCCGTGAGTGGCACTTACCTCATTCAGTCTGTTCCAGCTGAATTCAATGTGGATCACACCGTGGGGCTGCAGCTGGCAGGGAAAAATGGCTATTGACTGTCAGAGAGAGCAAAGCCAGTCTTAAATGGGAGAGGGAGCTAGCAGTGAGCGGGACAAAGGCCGGAACACCTGCTGAGAGAAGGGCTGGCATGGCTGGACTTACAGGCCCCAGGGGAGACCCCCTACTGGCTGCCAGCTCTCTTTCCCAACCCCTCCTCCCTTACAGCTGAGGAGGCCAGAGAAGTCCTTTCCTGAGTGTGGAAGGGCACACAGCAGCAGGTAAGGAGAAGAAGGGAGGCCTGTTGGCCAATAAACCTGGGCAGTTTTGTTTATTAAAAAAAAAAAAAATAGAAAAAAAAAAGCTTCCCCAGAAAAGAACTATTCTGTATTTTGATTATAATGGAGGTTACGTGACTATGCTTTTGTTAAAACTCTACATCAAAAGTGTGAATTTTACAGTATACATTTTAAAAATCCAAAAGGAAACAATAGTAATTGATGATAGCCATTTTACCCACTAACCTTATATGAACCTTTCTTACACTTGATTACATACCTCTGCAGCTCTACCCCCAATGGGTATGAGATGCTGAATTATAAGGAGTTTAATGTACACTTGCATCTCCATCTGAATATATGGGGGTGGAGCCATTAAAAGCAAAGCTTGTGAGGTTCTCCTGGAAGGATCACATGCCCAAGATCAAAGGAGGAATGAAACCTAAGACTCCTAAGCATCACAGCATGGTTATTTCTAAGGTCAGGGCATCACTTTGCTAATTAATACGAGAAGTATTATTTCCTAAATAAGATTTATGCCTTTTCACTTTGCTATAATATGACGGTGGCTCATAGTTAAAAGTAGGAGACAGGCAGAACTACATAGCAGTTGTACATAGCTTAATCTATAGCTAATATTCAGTCAGAATACAATAATATCAAGTTTGTTAACATATTTTAAAACTTTTGTAACTGTTGGCAAATAACATCTGCCCCTAACCCTGCAAGCACTGCCCGATAGTGCTAGCTACCCCAGCCGTGTCTCCAGATCTCCAGAAACTCCCCACAATCCAGCAACCAAAGAGTTAATGTTTGGCTCAGTGAGGAACCCCCAAGAACTGCTCTAGCAGCAAAGCTTGATTTGCACTCATTCTTTAGTACACAAGCCAGCCCAATTGTTAAATACTTAAATTATCATTTCTGGCTTAGGCTCAGTTGAATGTGTCTTACATTTCCCAAAGCATGGCAAGCCCTTCTGTATTCAGCAATCCTTCTCCCCTGGTGAGTATGGTGCAGAATAGCATTAATAGATGAAGCAGGTTGAAGTCACAATCTGCTCTACCCCTGAAAAAAACACCAACCCCTCTGTAATAGTTGGATTATGGTGGTTACTGAAAAGGGATGACAGCACCCAGAGAATTTCCTGTTACTTCTGTGTCAAACTCAATATCATGTTGAAGATGACTGGTTTATTTTTGTCTTCAATCCACACATCCATCAAGTATTTAACAAATGCTTTTGAGTGAATTAATTTTAAAATACTAAATAGAAATATTTCTATTCTAGAAATAAAAAAATAATGAAAATTGAAACATTTGAAGACAGCAGAAACATACTGATCATTCAAAATATCTCATATATAATAGAAATCAGTATATTTATTGTGCTAATAATAAAAATTGAAGGACATAATATTTTCCAACCACTACAGTCCTCCGCTCTACCAACTGAGCTATCGAAGGCTCCGCTAAGGACATAATATTTTCAGTCTTTATCCTAAGTCTGCTTTGGCGGTGATAAAAGCTGTTGGGTAGCAGAATTTGACAACTTATTTTTTCCTCAATGTGTGTAGAATTTTGCATTATAAACTACTTCAATTTGAGTAAGTTTTGTATGACCAGATGTGACATTTTATTGTACACAGAGAAGTATATTAGATTGTTAATTAAGATTTTACATGACCGTTCAATTTATTTATGTTACAAGTTCTGAAACTTAATTTGCCTTGAGCTTAAAGTATACTGTACAAATAGTATTCTACTTATAAATCTAGTAAATTTCTAATTACTTTAAGAAACTTCCTTGTTGAATATTTATCAAGTTAAACCAACTAAACTCCCATAATTAGTTTTATTTATAACTTAATTAAATTTCTTCAAGCCCAACTATGTAAGCAAAAATTCCCAATATTAAAAATAAATAAATATCACAAATTAAATGAACTGTAAAGTTCAAAGTTTCTTATCATTCCACTATAATTAACAAATTTAGTACAATTCTTACCCCCTCTTCAACTAAATATCACAAATTTAAAATCAGCCACAGTATTTACACTGGAAGTATAAAACGAATCTGTAAACATTAGGCCACATTATTTAACTATTTTAAATGCCAAATGTATGCAAATTATTTCTGACTTAGTACAGAATTATTAATGCTATGACAATTTTATTTTATTAACAGCACTTCTACTGTTTCTGATGGTTGATATTTTCTTTCTCATTGAGCAAGCATTATCATTTCAAATGAACTGATGTCACCATCCTAACAATTTGGTGTTATCATCTTACTTAGTTTATTGTATTTAATGGTTATATATTTTAAGCAAAGACATGAGGTTAAATACAGAGTATTTATCCATCTGTTGTTATGGCCATACCAATTTTTGTTACGATAGTGCTATAAAAACATTAAACTCAGTGTAGGTCTTTCAGAGGGAGTATGTTCTACAATGCAACTTCTTTATCAATTTTTATGATAATCTAATTATTTTAGTTGACTTTTGTAAATAGAAATCTAGAATATCTCATTAGCAGTGTTAAAAACTTTTTAACATTCTCTGAACACACGATAAAATGTGGTACTACACAGGATGGACATATAGATAAAAGAATAGAATGGATAGTCCAGAAATAAACTGATACATCTATGGTTGAGTGATTTTTTACAAGGATACCAAGCCTTTCAAATACAGAAAGAGTAGTCTTTTCAACAAATGGTGTAAAGACAACGGAATATTCATATGCAAAAAAAAAAAAAAGGTTGAAATTATCTCACATCATATGAAAAAAATAACTCAAAATGGATCCACAACCGAAATCAAAACAGAGGCATAAGTCTTTGTGATCTTAGATTAGAAAATGATTTCTTAAAATGACACTAAAAGCACAATCGACCGAGGGAAAAAAAAACAGATAAAATGTACTTCATCAAAATTAAAAGTTTTATGCTTCAGAGGCTACTATAAAGAAAATAAAACCAACAAAATGAATGACATTTGTAACATTTGCAAATAATATATTTCATAAAGTACTTGAATCTAAAATACATAAACAATACTTACAACTCAATAATAAAAAGACAAATGACCCAATTAAAAAGTGGGCAAAGGAGTCTTATAGATATTTTTCGAAAGAAGATACACAAACGGCCTATGAGCGCATGAAAAGATGCTCAAAATCATTAGTCACTAGGGAGGTGTAAATCAAACTGCAATGAGATGTTACCTCATATCCACAGCACTGGCTTTAATCAAAGTGGCATGCAATAAGTGTTAGTGAAGATGTGGAGACATTGAAACCTTCATACATTACTGGTAAGAGTGTAAAATTGTGCAGTCACTTTGAAAAAGAGTTTGACAGGTCCTCAGAAAGCTAAGTATAGTCTTCCCACATGATCCAGCAATTCCATTTCTATGTATAGACCCAAGAGATTTAAAACTTGTACACATATGTTCATAGCAGCATTGCTCTCACGAGCTAAAAAAAAATGGAAACAACCCATCTATCAACAGATGAATAGATAAACAAAATGTGGTATATTCATACAACATCATATTGCTTGGCAATAAAAAAGAAATGAAGTATGGGCTGGGCGCAGTGGCTCATGCCTATAATCCCAGCACTCTGGGAGGGCCAAGTGAGTGGATTCCTTGAGGTCAGGAGTTTGAGACCAGCCTGGCCAACATGGTGAAATCCCGTCGCTCCTAAAAATACAAAAATTAGCCAGGCGTGGTGGTGCACACTGTAATCCCAGTTACTTGGGAGGCTGAGGCAGGAGAATCACTTCAACCCAAGAGGTGGAGGCTGCCGTGAGCCAGTGAGCCAAGATCATCAGTGCACTCCAACCTGGGTGACAAGAGCAAAACTCCATCTGAAGGAAAGAAAGTAAAAGAAAGAAAGAAAAGAAAGGAAGACAGAAAAAAGGAAGGAAGGAAGGAAAGGAGGAAGGGAGGAAGGAAGGAAAGAAGGAAAGAAGGAAAAGGGGAAGGGAAGATACATGTTATTGCATGGATGCACCTTGAAACTTTATACTCAGTGAAAGGGACCATACATGAAAGGCCATACATTGCATGATTACATTTATATGAAATGTCCAGAATAGGGAAATTCATGGAGACAGAAAGTAGATTAGTGGTTTCCAGGAACTGGGGGAGAAGGGAATGGTCTGTGATTATTAATGGACGTGGCAATTATTGTGGGGATGATGAAAATGTTCTGGAATTAGCTCATTGTAATTGTTGCGTAACTTTGTGAGTATACTAAAAAACACTGAATTGGACACTTTAAAAGGGTGAATTTTATGGTATGTGAACTCTATCTCAACAAGAAAAAAGAAAGAAAGAAACCCACAGAGTGGAGAAGTTTAAAGACAAACGGGTCAGAGGAACCAACACTGCTTGAAGAGGTTAAGGTGATCCAACATTAGAGCTATTAATAGAAGGCAACACTTGGTGACAGTTCTCTGGAAGTAATTAAGCTTCAGCATAATGGAAATGGAGGACAGCAAGCATCTGACTGGAGCTGGCTTTCTAGGGCGATTTAGGCCCAAAGTAATCAAGGCTTGGCAAACTATAACTAGGATTTAGCGGTTGGCCATCAAGGAGCAAACTACTGTGTGTGTGGTTTTTTTTGTTTGGTTTTTTTTTTTGGTTCTCTTGTTTGTATTTTTGAGATAGAGTCTGGCTCTGTCACCCAGGCTGGAGTGTAGTGGTGCGATCTCAACTCCTTGCAGTCTCGGCCTCCTGAGTTCAAGCAGTTCTCCCACCTCAGCCTCCCGAGTAGCTGGGACTACAGGATGCACCACCGTGCCCAATAATTTTTGTATTTTTGTATTTTTTATGATTTTTGGTAAAGACTAGATTTTGCCATGTTTTCCAGGATGGTTTTGAACTTGTGGGTGCAAGTGACCCACCCACCTCCACCTCCCAAAGTGCTGGGACTACAGGAGTGAGCCACTGCACCCAGCCAAACTGCTGTGATTTTTAAAATATCCAGGAAGGACAACCTGTAATTAAACTCAAGCATACTGTTGTCAAGCCAGACAAAACTATTACTTCTCATTATTTAAGCAGTAAATGTTAAAATAATTGCATTTTCCCTGTGTGTTAGTGACGTACTAACTACAATTACAGACATATTTCTTGATTTTTTTATGGCCTAAGTTACAGTAATTAGATTTATCAAGTTGTCAAATGTATGTATGTATGTCTTTTTTCACTCCAATGTATTCATATAATAAAGTATTTCCACTAGCCAAGACCTTTAATAATTCATATGTATCTTCATGTAAGCATGATTCATAAGATTTAATCAACCATGACATTTTATCCTCATCCTAAGTCTGTAATCTTAAATGCGAATACCTAAAGGGAACAAGAACTAGTAAGTCAAAAATAAAAATAAAAAAAAATTTGAAGCAGAGAGGTTTAATGATAGGAAGAGATGCAGACTATAGTAAAATGCAGAGTTCATGCCCCTCTAACCAGAACTCCTTTCCTCAGGCACAGCTAAGTAAAACATTTTTGCTCAATATATCCAGATATTCCAATTCTTTAGAAGAAAATTCAGAATTGTAAAGTTCTATATGGGAAATCTACTTTTTTTATACATACATATATAAAATATAGCTTTTGATAACTAGGCTGGGAACAATAAATATCACATTTTTTATTTTTAAAATATTTATTTTATTTAAGACCTCTCTCTTTGGTCAGAAAAATATGAACATTTTGTCTCTAATAGTCTCAAGTCCAGTTTTCCACATGAGACTTCAGAGACTTCTGGTGACATTGTTATATTATTCAAATCTATGCCATCCAATTGCCTAGATGATTGTTCAATTGTTTACCAGATCACTAACAGACTTTATATATCCTGTGTGATTAAATTTAACCAAGCAAAGTGTCAATTAATTGTTATACTTTAAAGCTAATTCTTTTAACAGAAATAAATAGAGTCGACCGAGTGCAGTGATAAACGCTTGTAATTTGGGAGGCTGAGGTGGGCAGATATGCTTGAGCTCAGGAGTTCAAGAACAGGATGGGCAACATAGCAAAATCCTGTCTCTACAAAAATACAAAAATTAGCTGGGTGTGGTGGCATGCACCTGTAGTACCAGCTACTTGGGAGGCTGAGGTGCGAGGATCGCTTGAGCCCTAGAGGCAGAAGTTGCAGGGAACCAAGATCGCACCACTGCACTGCAGCCTGGGTGACAGAGCCAGACCCTGTCTCTAAATAAATAAATAAATAATAAGAGTCTAGTATTGTTTATAGAGACTGACTTATTGCTCCCACTCTGAATTTCCAACTGGTTAGTAATGATTTCCACCTGGAAGTCAACAAAGCATCTCAAAATCAAAATGTAAGAACAATAGATTTAAAAATCATTGTATTCACCATTTCTGTTTGACTCAATGCCATCAACATAACTCCCTGTTCTCTGTCTTACTATGCAATCGGTTGAGTCCCATTGTCACTCTGAAATATCTTTCCCATCCATCCTGTTTTCTCCATTGCCAGTACCATGGCAGTCAGAGCCTTTTTAACCTCTCAGGTGAACAACTACAATAAATTTCACAATCTTTTCCCAGTCCCCAGCCAAATACCTATTTGGGGAATAACAGTCATCGTTAAATACCACAGTGATTGCTTTACTGTCCAACTCCAAAAATTTAAGGCCTCTCCATTACTCATAAATGAAATACAAACTCAATGGTGAGGAAATCAATTCACATTTTGTGAGTATGGATCATAAAATTACTTCTGGAGTCCACTGGAACCTTCAAATTCTGGTTCCACACTTACTAGAATGCCTCTGTTGAGTTACATTTCATAATCTCAAGACTCATTAACTGTGCAGTCAGGCTCTTAGCACTTATCTGAGAATAGGTTATTGTAAGAAAACATGAGATAACTTTTGTGAAATAGCTAACATGGCTCTGGTAATTTGAATTGGACTGCCAGTAAGAAACTAGACCTGAAATTTTATCTTGTCCCCTGGCTCGGGAGAATGTTTTGATCTCCTAGTTAAACTGCATATAGGTCTGAATCACGAATACGTATCTGCTGAAGACAAACCAACAAGATTGTGGATAAGGTGGAATTCTTCAGTACAACGATGCTTATAGCATCCCTTACCTTATCTGAGTGACCCTCAAAACCACAAAGCAATGACTTCATGCCAGACAATCTGCCCTTCATTGCTCCAAAAGAACATTCCTTTGTGTAACAATTTGGAAATAGAAGTAATTTCATGAGAGCAAAAATAAGAACAACCAAACAACAAATATATCAGTAAAAGACAGGACCTAGGAAAGCTAGCAAAGGACTGTTGAATTTAGCTTCTCCAGTTTTTCAGTCTTTTATCTCTACTACACATTAAATTTACTACTTCACAACTTTTTTCTTAGTTTGCCCAACATATGGATTGAAATCTAAAATAGTCATTTATTTTCTGCTGTTTCTATGTTAGACTGTTTCAGTAGGTGTTGGAATCTGCATTTGCATTTGCCGCACCAACAATTTAAGATGGCTTTTCCACTCTTCTTTGCAGGAAAACAAATGCAGTGTGGTAATAAAATATTCCTGATTGTTAATGTCCTCGGTATTGATGCAAGCAGAAGTTATTTCTTTTCTCATCTGAGAAATATGCTGAAAGACTTGTCTGACCTTGGAGGAAACTATCCATGGGAGAAGACTGATTTGCATCTTCCTCCGCTTTCTCATGCAACATAGCCAAGTGTTTATACGTGCAGTTTCTGACCGTGAACAGCGCAAAAATTGTCAGTTCCTGTCTCTTGCCTTTGACTGGGTTTCCTGGAAACAGACTCAGACAAGAACTGTGTGCCCATGTATTACTTTTAGTTGATTTCAAATGACATGTCTAAGGAAGGAGGAAGGCAGGACTGGGCAAAAGGGGAAGCTCACCTGCACTGTTGCTGCAATGAAGGCTTTAGCCAATTCTACGGCTAGAGAACTCCAGAACTGAGATAACCTTTCCATGTTGTTTCCAACTAAGAAAATGTGGTTAGACTTTTGTATCTTTGCACCAATCAGTCATTAGCAGCAAGCCACCCTTGAAAGAGTATATAGCCCTGGTCAAGTAGACCTTGTGGCTGAGGCTATGTCCAGTGAGGGACAGAGATATGATCAGAACTGATGTTCACAGTGGTTGGCAGTGGAGGAAATGTGTGTATTATCCCTAAAGAAGAGATCTGGTATTCACTATAGATCCCCAGAAAAATTAAACCGTATACCATGGATTCATTAGCTCTTATCTACTGAGCTAACCAGCCACATGAGAGTTGATTAATATGGTAGGGGGAATAAAGTCAACCAGCTGATTTCAATGCTCAGAGCACCACTTCATCTGGTTAAATTCTATAACTCTGATGGGAGAAACACATGAAGGAAATGAAAGTGAAACTCTTAAGTTCTTTCTGAGCATAAAGTGTTATGAGAGTAACATGAATTTTATTTTAGATACTCTCAACACAACTTTGTTAAATAAAACAATAAGTCAAAATTAATCCCAAATCCCTAAGCCACAGTTCAGTGTTCAACACAACTCTCCAGTGTGGTGGCACTGCTGCTAATTTAAAGCAGGCAGATTCTAAGGTTTTTCTCAATACCATATCATTACTTCATTCACCCTTCTTAGTGTTAACTACAACCCCTCTATTTATTGTATCTGCTCCCTTTTAACTTCTGATATCCCCCTAAAAGAGCTCCCAGGACCTTTTTTTTTTTCTTTTTTTTTTCTTTTTTTTTTTTTTTGAGAGATGGAGTTTCGCTCTTGTTGCCCAGGCCGGAGTGCAATGGCACAATCTCGGCTCACTGCAACCTCTGCCTCCCGGGTTCAAGCAATTCATTCTCCCACCTCAGCCTCCTAAGTAGCTGGGATTACAGGCACCTGCCACCAAGCCCAGCTAATTTTTGTATTTTTAGTAGAGAGGGGTTTCACCATTTTGGCCAGGCTGGTTGCAAACTCCTGACCTCAGATGATCCACTCGCCTCGGCCTCCCAAAGTTCTGGGATTACAGGCGTGAGCCACCATGCGTGGCCCCAGGACCTCTTTAGCACCTCACTTTTGCAAGTACCTGAACCCCTTCCACCTCACTTTGACTCCCTCCCTCCCTTATACTCACTCTGTCGAAGATTGAACTTATACTTTCCAAGATGACTCTATTATTAAAGGAAAGGCATTAGACAGGGCAGAACCATCCTTCAGGTTGGCATGGCAAAAATTCATAATTGTTGCAACATAAAGAACTTGACCACAGAGGAAGAACTAACCAAATGGTTAATTCACATGATTCATCGTTCTTGAGTTTTCAGAATTAGGTACAATTGATCACTTGCAGCATTTTCTTTAGGAGAAACTTTCCAGAAGTAGTGTTACTGAAAGGTTCAATTAGAGACACAAAATCATGGAAAGTTCTTTTCTTGGAATCTAGTCTCCAGGTTTTTCTTCTATCTTCCTGAAGCTTCTTCTGCATTTCTGTGAATGGCTCCTCTTCTTCTATAGGCTGGAGGGTATCACCAGCAAAATAGTCAGAGTCAAATTTATTCAGGGTGAAGATTTTGCTACTTGTGTAGTATGAAGATAGAAAGTGGCAAGGGAATTGAGAATTTTTATTTTTATTTTTTTAATAAATGAAGCGTGGATGTGTGGGGAGTTACGGCCAGTTAGAAAAGTTAAGGAGTCAGTGGATTGGAGGCTCAATGGGTCAAAGAATGGTTCAAATAGAAGTCATGGGGTGAGTGAAAGATTGGATATGGTAAAGAAAGTAAGATACTCAAAACAGATATTTTAGAATGATAATAAAAGGTCAAATATGACTGTATAAAAATATGATTGAAAGTGGATCTAGGCTATGTGTTGGATACTTCATTTATATGAATGTACAAGATTAGTAGTATAAAGAACAGTGAGACCAGGTACTTGAATCTTCAATGGATGAGAAGAACACACTGTGATACTGATAGACAACTACTCTAAGTGAGAGTAGCACGTATTATGCCATTTATTTCAAAAGAATTATCTTTTGAAATTTTTAATATATATATTTATTTGTTTTGATGTAAGAATGAGAAAAGGTATTAGAAATAGCAGTGTGGAATGAATAGCATATCTACAGCATCTCCAGAATCTCTGGAAATTGTGTCATGAGGAGAAAACAAACATTTCTTAAAATAACTGTCCACCAAACAGTGTCCTTAAGGAATTGCCACATTTTAATTACAGGAATATGGTGAAGGGAATGTTCAAAGAAATGCTTAAAGATATAATACATGTTACAAACGATTGTAAGCTGCAGAAGACTTTGAGAAGTTAGAGATATGTGAAAATTTGGGTCCAACTATAGTTTTTCAGTCAGAATCTCAGCTGGTTTGAGTTTGTACTAGCTGGAGTTGTCTAAAACTACCTTCTTGAAGGTTCTAAGTCCTCAGTAGTCTTGGTTGTTTCCATTTGTCATAATTTTCCATTAAGCTAGTGTCAATAAGGGTCCAAGATAATCCCCTGGGTTTTATATATAGTTCTTCTTGGCACCACCGTGCAGCAGCAACCCAATTTCCTCCTGGTTATTGGAATCAAACACTTCAGCCAGTAGAGTAACCCTTTTTATTGTCTGCTGACAACTCAGTGGCTTAAGAAGCCCATTTGGCCAGGTAATAGTCTCATCTTCAAATTCAATGGGATTAGAGACTTCTTCCTGTCAAAATGAGATGGTGGTGGCCAAATTTATTCTTCCACCTGATCAAAAACAACAAAATATATGAAGTGAAATGTTCAAGATATGAAATGCAAGTACTGAATGAGATCCCCACAAGATGAAAAATGAAATGAAATGAGCTCTATGATCATCCCAGACTCTACTGCCTGGAGCATAATTGCATAATAAAATGCTGGAGTGGGAGGAGACCTGGGTAGGAACTGTTGATCTCACTGTTAAGAGGAACCTTAAAAATGATTTGAGAAGGTCAAGATTGCTAGAGTTTGTAGGGTAGAGAGTAGGAACAACAAAGACACTTATGCAGATAGCTCCTGAGATTTGCAGAGTAGCCCCTCTTGAGTTTTCAGCTGAGTAATGATTAGCGCATGTAGAAAAGAAAAAAAAAAAACTACCAATGTTGAGGGCAAAAATATACAAAAGGATTCAAGTGAATTATAAATAGTCAGGGTGCACCAAAGGCCAGAAACAGATTATGTTCCTACCGTCTAAATGAAAGAATGCAAACTGAAAAACCTCATAATTCAAAGGGCATAAAGTAGAATAACAAGAAGGTTTTTACCTGAGTAATGGGGGGAAATAGCTCTAGAATAAATTCTGCTCTGGTCCTGCCTTACTGAATTTAAATGCAAGACCAGAAAAGATTGAATTGTTTTCAGGTAACTTAATTACATCTGACTGCTAAGCTTAAAAAGTACAGTTAGGTATATAAAAATATTCAGTATCCAATTTGGTAATTGCATGCCTGGTATCTAATAAAAAATGATCAAGCAGGAAAATAAGCAGGAAAATATGAGCCATAATGTAAATAAAAATAAGTCAGCAAAACCTGACTCAAGAATAACACATATGATATAATTTGCAGATAAGCATAAAACAAGCATTATAATTATGTTTCATAAGCTCCAAAATACAGAAGAAATTTAGTATGCTAAAATAAGACATGAAAAATATTTTTTTAAAAGCCCACTCAACTAGAGATAAAAACCATAATATCTTACATGAAAAATACATTGGATAGGATTAACTGCAGCTAAGATATTGCAGAAGAAAAGGTAAGTGAACTTGAAAAAAACAATATGAGAAGCTACTTGAAATGAGAGAGATAAAAGACCAACAAAAATGGCATAGAATAGAGAGTAGTGTGACAACATGAGGTGGTCTATTAAAACTGTATTTTTAATCTCCAAAGAATGAGAGGGGTAAAAAATTAAAAAATGGTTGAACAGTTTTCAAATTTGATGGCAATGGTAAAGCTTTAGGCTCAAGAAGTTCAATGAAGCACAAGAAACCTGGAGAAAACTATACCATTGAACTTAAGGCAAGCAACAAATATTACAAACAATTAGGGGAATAAAGAAACACTGTGTGCAAAAAAAAAAAAAACAAGTAAGAATAACAACAGACTTCTTGACTGGAATAGTGAGGGCTAGAAGCCAGTGGAGCATCATCTTGAAGGCACTGAAAAAGAGAACTGCCATCCTAAAATGCAAAAATATCTTTTAAAAACCAAGGCAAACACTTACGGAGACAAATAAAAACTAAAAGAATTCATTATTAGCATACCTGCAGTATAAGAAATGTTAAAGGAAGTCTTTAGCAATAAGAAAAATGTTACTAAACAGAAATACTGGTCTACATAAAGGAAACAAGCATATTAGAAACTGTATTATCTAATCTCTTTAAAAGGTAAGTGAATTTTGAAGGGAAATGAAATGTTTTTGAAGTTTATAACATACTTATAGTTAAAATGTATAATAATAACAAGAGCCCAAATACCAGAAAAGAAGAAGCAGATTCTTATAAAGTTTTTGTATTATATGTAAAGTGGTATCACATAGCTTGAAGGTAGATTGTGTGTGGTAAGTTAGAGATGTATATTATAAACCCAAAGAAAGCACTAAAGTAACTTAACTGTGAGATATATTTAGTAAGCTAATGAAAGGATAAAATTGGATTATAAATACCGTTCAATGAATTCAAAAGAAGACACAGAAAGAATGTGAAAGGGAACAAAGTAACAGGTGAAACAAATATGAAATGATTCAATGGAATCATTGCTTTGTTACTTTATAGCAGTTTTCCTTGGAGATTAAGACTTCAAATTAGTAGAACTCAAAATATACCCAGCATAGGAAGCAAAAATTTCACCAGTTAAGGTTTCAAGTGTGATAGTAAGAGTGGCCATTTCTACTCCAATTCCTTGGTAATTTTGGGACTCGTAAATTCTGAGTATGTGAGAAAGAGCATCATATACTGGTCTCTAATTCAGAACATACACTGCATCCTTTGAGGCAGAAGCCCTTAGTATCCCTATAACTAAGTTTTCAGTAAGACTTCCATCTGTCAATTAGCTCATGTGCTCTGGAGTACTTGGACACTGGTGGGATTTCTGGAAACTGCCTCTAGGGAACTGATTCTGCTAAATTCACTGGAAGACAGGAGAATTCACTTGGCAGCCACCTGTGTGGGTATTACTGAAACTCTTTTGGGATGGGCACCACTTGGTGTCCCACAAGCTAGTTGAGCATCATGGAGCAAGAAAAGCGAAAAGCACAATAGAACCAGGAAGAAAAGCCTCTTCCTCCCGCAGTGTCTCTCCAGTGCCTTTTACTGACAAAGCTCAGCATCATTGCCAGCTGACAAGGGAGAAATAGTTGCAAGGTCCAACTCCAGTGTCACAAGACAGGATAATAAAGCGTATATTAAGAGGCGAGAGGAAATAAAGTGATAAGTGGTACCTGGGCTCACTCCTATTTCTACCTCCTGATTCTCAGATTATATAATCTGTGTACTGGAGACACACCACCATAAAATAGTTGTTAATTTAGGGTGTGTTTATAGGGTATCCTGGAATGAGGTTCCCCATATTCACAGAGAATAATCTCTATGTGGGACATCAGCTATGCCTTAAAAAGGCCATGCCATCGATCTATCAGGATGGCAGGTTCTGGTGACTGCAGATTGTGATATAATTAGTGAACCCCATCATCATGTTTCCAGTCATGTCTCCTTTGCTGTAAAATGCAATCCCTGCTAAGTTAAACAGTGAGTCCTCAGATAGTGGTAGTGGTTTAGGTCTTGAGTATATAAACAGCGAACCCGTAATTATTGACAGAAGATGTGTTGTTTCTAATCAAGATGAGTAAGTGCTCCTTCCAGGATGGAAGTTGCCACTAGATGACTTGTTTGTCTCCTTGAGAGCTGGAATCCCAGAGTAGTCTTTGTTGGAGAATGTTGAACACTCCGCAGTAGAAGTAGCTGTGTCAGCCTTGGTGAGTGGGAACCCAAACCATCAGGCTCATGGTCACCTCTGTCCTTGACACCCAGGCTGCTCAGTTTGTGCACCCACTGTGCCAGCATTAAGATAACCAATAATCCCAGCACTTTGGGAGGCCAAGGCAGGTGGATCACCTGAGGTCAGGATTTCAAGACCAGCCTGACCAATGTGGTGAAACACTGTCTCTATTAAAAATACAAAAAAATTAGCCAGGTGTCTTGGTGTGTGCTTGTAGTCCCAGCTACTTGGGAGGCTGAGACAGGAGGATTGCTTGAACCCAGGAGATAGAGGTTGCAGTGAGCCGAGATGACGCCACTGCACTCCAGCCTGGACCACCAAGCGAGACTCTGTCAAAAAAAAGAAAAGAAAAAAAAAAAAGAAACTGGACTGTATCAAGTGACCAGTTGATCCTGTCTGCTTGGTCATTTTGCTCATCTTTCACAGGTGATATTATTTGGTGTGTGAAAATATGCAATACAAAGATCTTCAACCTTGTGCCTCAGTCTGTTCTAATTTATTTTCCCCAAATTAATTTATTCCTAATCTCTCATTTTTGCCACTTCCTGTGAGAGCATATGTATTCTTACCCTGGGTAGCTTATATTTCCACACAATGTGTATGACCAGGGACATTATCCAAAATTCTGACTATTGGGAGGGTTTCCCCACACTGTTAGCTTTTAGGGACACTCTGAATTAAGGCTGTACCTCAAGCCCTAAGGATATCCATTCATTAATCAAGCTTGGCCTTTTTTCTTTGATAGCAAGAGGTCACAATGGATCCTCAGTTACAGTTATATTTCTGAGCTGATAGAGTAGAAATTGTACAATAATAGCAAGGGTCATGGGAGTGCATTGCTCATGCTGCTTATTTGTACCCTCTGGCCTGCTCGTGCCTGATCCTGATGGTACCACTTTAGTCTTATGATAGACTGCTGTGAGTCTTCACAGCCTTATGATCTGGTAGATTTGACAGGATCCAGATTATGATGAGTATGTCTAGACACATGGTCACTTGATGTCAAATATTATTATTCTGTGAAATTACTGTACATTTTAAATATAATTGCACAAAAAAAAATTTCAAGCAATGTCAGAAGTAAAAATCACTATTTCTAGAAAGGCTTAGATAGCCATATGGCAACATGCATAACAATAGCCAAATTCTATAAAGTCAGATGAGCGATAAAAGGGTTGGAACTAAAGAAAAGATCAAAAGAAGGGAATAATTAAAACATATCTAAAAGTATCAACAGTATTGGGAAGAAAACATGAAGTTCACATGATACCCCAATGCTTCCAGAAAAGTCACAAATGAGTAAGCAAGGAACATTATAATTGATATCTATGATTCAGATAAAAACTCGGGTGGTACGTGAAAAATGGCTTAAGTCAAGAGTGTAATTGAGACTAGATCAACTTTACAATGTCCTTTCTCAGATTCTGGGTACCTGAAAATCTTGGATCTATCCTGAGGTCACAAAGCCGAAGGAATATAAAGGTCACATAAATCTTTGTATAAGTTTAGCATATAATTAGTACTGAGACTTTTGTCAAGTGATACTGTTTCTCTGTATCTATTGTCCACATGTACTAAGTAAAGATAAGATTAGTAACCCATTTCATGCTGCTGCTTTGAAAATCAGGATTCTTATATAGGTACCCTTGGGCAAAGCACTTGTGTTTATTCAAATACTTCTTGGTGTTTAAGGGAACATAAAAACATAGAAAACAACTAAAGTGTTTTTATGACTATTCTGGTGATTCATTGTTACATAATAAACCATCTTAAAACTTAGTGCGTTAAAATGACCATTTATTATTATTGATCATGTTCCCATAAGCTGACTGGAATCAGCAGGGCGGTTCTCATTTGGGTGTTTCTTTAACGCAGTAATTATTCATTACAGATGCAAATATCTGGGACTGCAGTTCCCTGAAAGCTAGACTAGGCTGGATGTCCAGAAAGGCTCACTCATATGGCTCTCAACTTCTGCTAGATGTCTCTTGGGAGCTTAGCTGGAGCTGATGACTGAAGTCCCTAGACAGAGTCTACAGTCTCTTTATGTGAGCTGAGTTTCCAACAGCACAGCTGCTGGGTTCCCAGGGAGATGTACTGAAAGCAAGGGTTTCAAGTATCAGGAAGCTGATGCTGCCAGTCTTTTTAAGGGCTATATAGAACTTCAGAGTGTCATTTTACCAAATTCTATTGGTCAAAGGAATTATAGGGCCTGCCCAGGGGGATGGAGAATTAAACTTCACCTTTGATAGGGAATGTGAAGGTCACATCCTTGAAGCACATGTGAAGAGTAGGTATTGTGGAGTCACCTTTGGAATAAAATCAGCTGCAATGATTTAATTCAGTAAATTCTGTGACAAATAGTACTTGCTATAAAATGAGCTTATTTCATGCAGGAAGCAAGATTTATGACATTTTTAACCCGTTTGTGAGGAGATAGACTTTTCTAGTATGAATTTTGACAATGTGACAATAAATTATAGCAGTCAATAAACTATAATTTTCTTTAAAACCAGTTTATTGATTGCTATTTCAGTAAGAACTCCTTGTTTAGATCTTGTGCAATGTTCTCTGAAAGAAGCTAATGGCTGAAATGACTATAAGAGGCATTGAGGGTTTGTTGCATGGGTTGATTATTTGTTACATGGATTGAGCAAATTCCTGTATGAACAGAGACCGGAACAGACTTGCCTTCTTAGAGAAGGCAGATACATCACTAAAAAAGTAGAACTTTATGGGTATAAATTAAGGTTTTTGCAGTCATTTCAAATTGGATTGAATTCTGGCTGTGTGCGCCCCAAGACACAGTTCCCTTTTTGAAAAATTTAGGAAATACCTACCTTAATGCATTCTGGCAAGCAATAAATGAAATCATTTTTCTTGGTTACCACTTTCATTATAACATTTTTAAAATTATGTTTTCTATCATATTTAGGAGAAAATAATCACATACACAGCACACCATTTTGTCTATTCACTGTACATTTTTAAGGCTGTTTCTATATTAGCAGCATTTTTGTGATTTAATATAGAATAGATATATTTCCAAAAAACATAAAGCCGGAGAGTAACATCAATGTCTTTCTCCAATTTGAACTAATATACGTGTGAGAAAACAAGTCTTATTTTCTATTGATTTTTATCCTTTTACTTTCCAATATCATAATACTTTTTATAGAAGTACTCCCAAGAGCTTTGTAGAAATGAAACATTAAATAAATATTTATAAATGTAATAACTTTTTAATACTAATAATATTCATCATCATTAAATTGTATTTTTTAAGTTACCATTTACATACTTCTATTAAGGGAGCAGAATTATGCTGCTATAAGAGGCAATAAACACAAATCATTCTAATATCTCTAATAATTATCAGCATTAATTTCATCTGTGTCATCAGATTACTTCAGTGGTCTGAAGTTGCTAATCATGTCACTCCTGTTCTACTGTCAGTCCTTAGTACATCAGTCAGGTATTTGACCTTACACTCAGACGAGAAATAGCACTTGCTAAAATTGTGAATGGCATATCTTAGTGCTAATGATGATTTTATGGCTTTTGGAGGGTAGCTAAATTTCAGTTCTTGTTACTGATTAAACTTATCACTTGTTGGTCTGACAAACTATATTTTGGGTTGGAATATAAACTAAGGGCTGTATTTATTTAACTACTAGTAACTTCTGTTTTAGCACATTGCAGATTAAGATTTAAGACACTATGGACTATTAAAAGGGGAAGGAAAAGAGAGGGTTATGGGTTGAAAAAGTACCTATTGGATACTATGCTCACTACATGGGTGCAATATACTTATGTAACAAACCTGCACATGTACCCCTGTATGTAAAATAAAAGTTGCATTTTTTAATAAAATTGAGAAAGTAATACCCTAGGAGCACTTTATACAAAATTAATGAGATGAAATTCAACAGTAGTATATAGAGAGGGCTATACTCAGATTCAAATTGAATCATAAAGAACTGGATAAGAGAGATCCTGGTTAAGTTCGCCTCATATGAAAAAGCTGCTTAAAAACTCAGTAAAAGCCAAGAGAAAAAAAACCATGATGTAGAATATATTAATCCATTCTCTCATTGCTATAAATAAATACCTGAGACTGGATAATTTATAAAGAAAAGAAGTTTAATTGGCTCACAGTTCCAAAGGCTATACAGGAAGCATAACGCTGGCATCTGCTCAGCTTCTAGGGAGACCTCAAGAAACTTACAATCATGGCAGAGGCAAAGAGAAAACACAGACATCACATGGCTAGAATAGGAGCAACGTGCAGGGAGGTGATACCCACTTTTAAATGACCAGATCTCATGAGAACTCTCTCACTAGCACCAAGGGGATGGCGCTAAATCACTCATGAGGTATCTGCTCCCATGATCCCATCACCTCCCACCAGGCCTGACCTCCAACACTGGGGATTACAATTTAACCTGAGATTTGAATGGGGACACAGATTCAAACATGTCATAGATATATTAAAAACTGAAATCTTAGGCTGCATAAAAAAAGCATAGTATATTTATTGTGGTACAAGCCACTGCACCTTGTCTGCATAGTTTTTAAAAAGTTAAGACATCTAGCACAAAACGTTATAGCAATATCATGAACACAGATACACAGACTTACGCAAATGAAAATTTAAATGGAATGATAAAATAAAGCAGTAATAACAGGTATTTTTTTTCTAACCATAATAGATTAGCTGATATCTGACCTGCCATCCAGTTGCAAGTAACTATATGTTTGTGTGTGTGTGTATATGTGTGTGTGTGTGTGTGTATGACTGAAGTCATTGATCAGCAATCAACACTAAGATCCTCAAGAGAAATGATGTACATCAGGTTAGGCTACATTCATTCTTGCTTTCTCATTCAGGACATTTTTCAGAACTATGATACAAGGAAGAAAACATCAGTCCCTCTGGGTTGAGAAAACAAAGACTAAAGTTTGGGTTGCCAGGGCAGCTGGAAATGAGGGGCAGGTTGTTAGAGAGGAAGGACCCACAGAAAAGACCTGAGTGTGTGCAAAATAATTTACTTCAATTCCTTGGATGACTCCCAATCTCACAGGCACAGGGAAAGACTTTGAAAGACTGAGTAAAGAAAAGTTACCAGGAGCCCCGAGAGATAAGCATAGATTTCCGAAATCTCCACATGATGGAGACTTACTGGAATTCAGGTATAGCTATAAGGAGAGACCCTGGTGAGTATCTTGGGCTTCTATTGAGACTCTAATGGAGTAGGCCATGCCCTTGAGTAAGAATCATGGTTTAAGGCTAAGGACAAAGCTAAATTAGACATAACAAGCTTAAGTCCAAGCTCCCAACAGGATTGCTAGTAATTTAACTTTCTTTTAGAACAAAACTTAAAATCCTTTAGAATAGATTCATATAATCTAGGTGCTCTATAACGTATCACTCACAATAAAAATTATTTTTAGATAAAAATAATTAGACACAAAAGAGGCATAAAATGGCACCAATAATTAAGAGATAAAATCAACAGACTAAAACTCAGAGATTATTCAGAATTAACAAAGACTTCAAAATAGTTATAATCAACATGCTAATCAAAAAGAAGAAAAATAAAGAAAAGAGGTGAAATTTTTCAAATATAACCAGATTTTGTAAAAAAGAATTAAATGAACATTTCGGAATTGCAACATACAATATCTGAAATTAAGAACTTTTTGAATGTTTATAGTAGAAAACTGAACAGCAGAAAATATCAATTTTTGAACTTGAGACAGATGAATAGAAAATAACCCAACTAAATAACAGTGAGAATAATAATAATAATAATAATGAACAGAATATAAGAGAAATATGAGAACCCATCACAAGAAACATGTAACCTTTGCATGTGAGTGGTCTATCAAACACTGCTCTTTTAAAAAACAACTGCAAGGTAATAGAAGTAAGATTGGACTGAAGAGTAAGTAACTGTAATATGGTAGCAACAGAGGCTTCAGGCAGTCCCAGAGTGTGCTCTGAACCTGAGTTTGCTCTTCAGGGATGCCCATACTTGAGGCAGGGACTAGGCTTTTGTCTTCCAACATTAACCAGATATTAGATGCACTTGTTGCTGGAAAGAAAACGTAAATGTCAAAGAGGCAGTTGCCTTCCCGACAGACACAAAAATGTCTGCCTTTTCCTGAAAAGGGTATCACACACCAACGTACGATTATAAGAGCAATTAAAAGGCCCAACATGTGTGTAACTGGAGCCTCCCAAAAAAAGGAGAGATGAGTAAAAGCAACATTTCAAGAACCAATGTATGAAAATTTCCAAAATCTGATAAGAACAACATACAAATTCAAGCAGCTCAGCAAATTCCAAACAAAAAAGTAATATATCATAGTTTAATAGCTAAAAATTAATACAAATAGAAAATATTAAAAATAGCCATGAAGGGGGAAAGACTTATGGTAGTGAATTTTGGGAGAAGAACATGAATAATGGAATAATCCAGTGCTTGGGACATTTTTTCATGTTTCAGTCACCATACTATGGAAAGGATATTAACAAATTAGAAAACAACCAAAAGAGATGAACAAGATGGTGTGGTCATCTAAAAACCATGCTACAGTTTGGAAAGACCCAGCTGAAGATGAGAGGATTTAGAATAATATCTATTTCCAATAGTCAGTATCCTGGAACATACATTAATATTATTTTGTGAAATTTGGAAGAACAGAAATAAAACCAGTGGGAGGAAGCTTTCAGCAAATATAAGTAAAATATCTGTAAACTAATAATGGAACTGGTTGCCTTGTGGAGAAGTCAGCATGCTGTTATAAGAAGTATCCAGAGAGCAGTTAGACATTCATCTGCCCAGGATCATAGAAAATTCTCAAATTATGTGTGATAGAAATAAATGTTCTCTAAAGTCAATTGCAATCCTAAAGGTCTAAGTCAAAATTTGTTTTGTCCTTCTTGTATTTGAATAAATATTCAAAACTTGAGCCACTGTATGTCATTCATGAGGTATAGGTCATAATAAATACATATTTTTGAAGTACTTTTTATAGAACTAAAATTTGATACATTATTAAATGATCTTAAAGAGACACAGTCTGTCCACATACACACTGAAATGTGTGTTTCAGTGAGCAAACCTTTGGTTTAGGGAGGAATTTCTCCACAATACTTCAATATGTGCACCCCATATCTAGTACATATGGCAAAAGGGAAAGCTAGAAACTCACTGGCAAGAGTTCCTAAAAGTATTAATATTGCCTTTAGCAATTAGTTTGTGTCTTAGATCATTCATGCTGCCATAACAAAATACCATAACCTTGGTAGCTTATAAACAGAAATTTACTTCTCACAGTTCTGCAGCAGAGAGAAGACAGGGAGTTATGGTGAGAGGAACACAAGGAAGGAAAGCATACAACATTCTTGGAGGATGGGAAGTAGAAACGTTTTCTTTTGGAGAGGCCCATTGCTGAACGTCATAAATGTACACTCTGCCAATGTCAAGCCATCTTGGTCTAAGAGCATTATTACCGGCTTAGTCCAATCTAATTAGACAAGATTTACTTTCTTTGTATAATGACAACTTTCTTATTTTTTAATAATCCAAAAGAGTAAGTATACCCGAGTTTGTCTTCAGGCAAAAATGAGGCAACGTTTCTTAGCTATTACCTTGAGTGGAGCAGGTAATATAGTGTCCTTTGAGCTCCCTTTCCTATATAATCTAAAAGCGAATCTTTATTCTTATAGACTACTAGAGTGCTGCCAAAATCTTATTGTGTTCATCTCTTCTAACAAAGTATGGCCACGGCTGATATAACCTCTAGACTCTTTAACCATGAGGGGGAAAATTTCACTTGGCTAAGAATTCAATTCTTCCATGTTTCTTCCAAATTCAAGAATTAGCTTCACAGTTACTTTTTGATGTGGTGAATGTGGACACCTTTGTTTTCAAACTGGACTTTCCTCCCCATGGATTATTACCAGACTATATTTTTTAAGTGTTGTGTTCCCTGCAGAAGTCATGATATCCTTGGTTCTCCTTATAATTACTTGTATTTTTATAATTGTTCAATTTTAATATTTTATCATCCCATCCAAGCAATCCTATCTCCCATGTATAATTATCTCCCTATCCCTCAATAATTTTATTTCTAATAAAAAGGAGAAGCATCACGGTGATTAGAAAGAAAAAGTCTCAGTGAGTTACAGATTTCACTTTAACCTTAAGAACAAGCCTGAAAATTATTCTCCAAATGGATAAATTGAGTCCCAAAATAGTAACACACTTGTGCAGACAGATGGAGGTGCAGATAGAAGAATGTGCGTCGCAACTGCCGCCTGAAGCACTTCCATCTGTCACCAGGTCTCTGCTGTGTCTATACACTCAAAACTCCTCTGTCCACTCTCAGGCAATTGTGCAGGTTTGCTTCATTCATTTCACTGCGAAGTGAACTGAACTGCTCACAAGGATCTCTGCAGTAAGAATAATTAAAAAGATAACCAGAGAGTCTATCTGTATGGCAATGAAACTTTATCAATTAAAGATATCACCTCTCATGGTTTTTCCTAGATAACATAATTAAGAAAAAAAAAAGACAAAGAAAAAAAGAGGATAAGTGGATTGCAATGGGGCAGGGGAAAAGAGAGAAAAATCTCCCAGCCAAGCATCAAGAAATATTGCTTTCTTTCCTTCTTTAATAAAAGAAGTCTTTTCATTTTTCATTTTCTTCCTCCTTAAACAGTAAAAAATAAATAAGCCATATGAATATCAAAAATCGAATTCATTGTTCCTATTTGTAAGCAGCACGTAAATAATGAGCTTAGAGTCTACAGCCAGGCCAGCTGGGTTCACATCCAGGCCCTCTGCTTACCAACACTGGGACCTTCGGCAAATATTTAGACCTTTTTTGCCTCAATTTTCTCATCCATAAGATGAAGGTGAATCAACATATCTATTCCAATATTAAATCAACAAATATAGATATAAACCTCTTAGAACAGTGCCTGGCACATGATCAGCCCTGATAAACTTGACCTGGACACCTAGCCTGTTGACACCCATGCAAATCTGACCCGGCCCCACCACCTTGACTGGACCTAGCACAGATACATACAGTGGAGGCTTCGGATGACCATGACCCCAGGTGGGCTCCACATAACCACAGTAGAGCATCTACTGCCAGCAAATGCCCTTCTGACTGCAAGCCCAAAGATGACCCACTCATCATCGGTATCAAGCGGCTTTGTTTTCCTAATATGAGCAGTTTGTGACATTTTGGCTTTAAAAAATCTATTTCATTTCTCCTGTCCTGAGCTTCATTCCCAGAGCCTGGAGTCTGGTTTTAAGCTTGGGAGTAAAACTTTCCCACACAGTGCTCAGTCTTTGGTCACGTGGTGTGTATATTTCTTTGTTTGTATGTGTGTATGTACTTTTATATCTGAAAACTATGTAAAGTTGTGGCTTTTCATATTTGAAGATCTAGGATGAAAAAATAGTTTCAATACAATTTAATATAATTGCAATAACTTGGTTTGAGTTGGTCATCTGGGAAGCATGAAACCTAATAAGTAGGTGATGAAGGAAATGCCCTGGTGTTTGAACGGTTCTACCACACAGGTTATTCATTTACATATAGTTCAATAAGGGAGGTGGCATGGGAAGCTGGGCCTTGATCAGAGGACCCATTGTTTTTCTGCTTTTCACTTATAAAATTAAACTTCTCAACAAGCAAGTCACAAAGAGTCTTGCTCCCACCGTGCCCCCAGCCAACAGCACGGAGTCTGCTTTCAGACAGTGGGCAAGCAGGGCTGAGAATCTGCCTCAGGCTACCAGCCTCCCAGCTGTGAAAACAAGTAGGGCTTTGTGCTTCCCCACCTGTGGAGTCTGCAAGACGGATTCACACCCTCCCCTAAATTCTGGCCAAGAGACTTCTTGTTCAGTTGCAATTGTTACAAAGTTCAGCTGGAGGTTTCCTTCACCCTGTGGCCTTTTCCCGGTACCTCTGGCAGCCCTCTGCAAGGACCCTTGAGAGGCAAGGCAAAAATGGTTTCCTAGGAGACCCAGAGAACCCACAGGGCTTTTCCCCCTGCTTCTTCTACCCCTGTATTTCCCTCAGCTGTCTAAACTGACTCAGTTCCAGGTAAGGTCATAATCTTCTCCTGTGATCTAGACCTTTAGGTTCCCCAGTGAAGGTGTGTGTTTGGGGGTGGATGATCCCCCTTTCCACTTCCACGGTTTGGGCTCACAGTATTTGGGGTGTCTCCTGGGTCCTTCAAGAGCAATCCACTTCCTTCAGAGGGTCCGTGGCTTCTCTTGGCTTTCCTGATTTATTCCTGCAGTAGTTCTGGAGCAAAAGTTCATGATGAGAGACTCCACACACCGCTCTGTCCATCCGAGTGGGAGTTGCAATCTAGTCCTACCTTCTGTCTGCCATGATCTTCCTGATTTGAGGCTTTCGTGATTCTTAATTCTATTAATAATAAATCCATGAAACATTCAAAACTTTGGACTTATATTTGTATAGTAAGCACTGTGTCCCCAAACAGTTAACACTACATTGACAGGAACTTGATAAAAGTAGATTCATGGCGACTTCACAAAAAGTGTGTTGGGTTTGTTAGGGAGAAAAAAGAAAGAGTGATATGATAACCAACACTTTCACCTTCTTGCTTTGTCTCTTCCAAGTTCTCCTGCTTTCTGAGTACTGTGATTCAATTCAGGAGTTTGGGTACCCATCACCATCCAGACTGAGACACCAGAGATGGGATCAGAACGGCTGAGAAATATGTGCTACCTATTGTGATAAAATAACAACTGTGAAAAGAAAGACACACAATAATTCCTTTATCTTCTTTCACATATTCTCTCTGCTTTCTTAGTTTTTTTGAAGAGTGTTAAATCAATAGAGCCCAAATGCCTTGAAATCACCCAAACAAACCAAGAAATAGAAAACCTAGAGGATCTTAGTTATGGCTATGAATCGATCTTTCTGGTTATAGGGGTTAAAAGAAATTATCTGCAGCAAGCAGGAAATTCCTAGATGCTGTCTGCAGGCAGGTGAGCAGTTTATACTGACCCTGAGAGTAGGAAAAAGACATAAAACTCTTTGAGTTGTGCAGAATGAGGGGTAATAAGATTAAGAGCCTGCTTAATTAGAAAATTCAGTGATCTTGTAATCCATCCATCTGGCTTAAAAATGGCAGGGGTAGGCCGGGCACGGTGGCTCAAGCCTGTAATCCCAGCACTTTGGGAGGCTGAGACGGGCGGATCACGAGGTCGGGAGATCGAGACCATCCTGGCTAACACGGTGAAACCCCGTCTCTACTAAAAAATACAAAAACCTAGCTGGGCAAGGTGGCGGGCGTCTGTAGTCCCAGCTACTCGGGAGGCTGAGGCAGGAGAATGGCGTAAACCCGGGAGCCAGAGCTTGCAGTGAGCTGAGATCGGCCACTGTACTCCAGCCTGGGCGACAGGGCGAGACTCCGTCTCAAAAAAAAAAAAAAAAAAAAAAAATGGCAGGGGTATAACCAAGTCAATAAGCACTGGGCAATTCTCTCTCCAAGAAACCCTGCTCCGCCTTCCTCTGGTTTCTTCCCGTCTACACCCCTGGACTTCTTTTTTTTTTTTTTTTTTTTTTTTTTTTTTGCACGTTGTGCACATGTACCCTACAACTTGAAGTTTAATAATAATAAATAAATTTAAAAAAACAAAAAACAAAAAACCAAAAAACCAAAAAAGATACCTGAGGAGACGTTGGGGTGACGGGTGTGTTCACTCCCTGGAATACGTTGATGATTTCATGCGTGTACACATATGTCAAAACTTATTAAGTTGTATATTAAAATATGGGCAATTCAAAAAAAAAAAAAAACCCCTGGACTTCTTTATAAGCCATCAACTCCCCAAACCCCAGCCCCAATCCCCGCTGTTGCCTGGGTCTAAGGCAACATCTGGCACAGCTCAGCACAAGTAAGAAGCTGTTGTATTTTAGCATCCCATCGCCTCTCAGAAAACCTCAATTTTCTAGTCCTATGTACACTGATAACATATTTTTGCATAGGTTTATTATGTAGCATAATGCCCAGCACATTCTAAGACTATCATAAGTACTTATTGAATGTACAAATAAATGGATTGATAACATTTGAGCATCTTGCAAATATTTGGCTTTACATTTCAACATATGTTTTCATATTCATTTTTGATTCTTATACATGGAAAAATGTCCATATATGTTAAAGTGCTTTGATAAACTTACCCATGCAACATTAGTCCATTTAAAATTTAATTGGTGGTAATACTGTTTTATTAGCTTCTACTGTTTTATTAGCTTCTGTTTTGAAATACAATAATTCAACCTAAGAAATAAAACATCTAGGACAACAAATAAGTAAATTAAAAAGTGGGTATATCTAAATTATTTAAGTGATGATTAAATATCCCATATTCCTTTGGTAATTTAAACTGAGCCTCATTTTATTTTTCTCATGACTATTTTTCTAAGACTTGTTTTAATTCATTATGACTTTAAACAGAGTAAAACCAATGCTGAGTAGGATACTAATTTCCTGAAACATAAAGTCTGTAAAGACTTTACTGTACTTTTAAAAAGTTACCTGTCAGAACCTTTATATATTATAAAATTTGGCCTTTGTTTTTCATATGTGTTGCAATTATTTTGTACATTTATAATTTGTTGTTTGACCTTTTAAATACTTGTCTTGAACATTTAGAATGTTTTATTTTTCAAGATTCAAACTTATAAACATGTTTTTGGGTGGCTTGTCATTTTAGTGATGTAATCAACCCAATATTTGAAAACACATTTTCTCATCTTTTCTTCTAGTGTATTTTGTATTTAAGAAAATATTTGTAAAAAAGATTTGATTTATTTATAATACATGTTGGGTTTAATTCAGGTAAATATTTTAAGAAAAACATTTCTTCTGATTTCTTCCAATGCATATTGGATATTTTTTTGTGTTTGAATTTTGATCCACATGAAATTTCTTTAAATGAGTCAAATGCAGTGAGAATTTTTCTTATTTTCTTTTAAATAGCTAGCCAATTATATCAATATAATTAATTGATTAAATCCATGTTTCTACCAACTCTTTAAAATGCCAAAGTTGTTATATATAAAATTTTCATATATTCATAAACATTTCAGGAGTATTTATTCAGTTCTGTTGGTTTGCTTCTCTTTTTTCTTCCCAAGTGTTTTCATTAACACAAAATTTTGATACACTTTAACATCTTGTCAAACCTGCCATTACCTGATCCTTATATTTTTACATAATTATTTTTCCAAATAATGTTCAGTTTCAATTTTCTTAATTGTAGTAAAGAGTTGGCAAAATAATTCATAAAAATGGGTAACAATGTTACATATTGGGGAAGTATTTCAACAATCAATTGTGCCATGTAAAGTTTCTCCTTCCCTCCAGGCAGGAAGCGATTCTGACTGTCATACCTCATGTACAGGGATCTTCTTTCTTCACATTTGACTTGGATTTTACTGAAGCAGCTACAGTTTGTCACTTGATTTCCTTTAAGGACGACAATATGCCTTTGTCAAGAGGCTATCTGGGACTTCTCTGGGAAGATACTTGAGGTATTGGAATGGATCATAGCTAAGGACTAATGGGGGATTAGCTCATCCTTGGCTAGCAGTGACTATTTTCTAGCCAACTGCAGTAACCAGCCATTGGTGTCTTACATACAATGTTCTTCCTATTCTTTTTATACCACCTAGAAATTTCTAATAGGAATGGATACCGAATTCCTCTGATCCATATTCATGCTTATTTAGAAATATGAAGTTCAATCGATTCAATGGGATACAGTGAAATATTTTAATTTTAACAATAAAGAGGCTTTCAAATGAATGTTAACCTTCTGAAATACGTGTTGCTATACACCTGACTTAGATACAAGAACATATAAACATAGAAAGATGTGGACTTTCTATTAAGTTTACTTCAGGAGAGCAGGGGAAGAGTCACCAAACATGCAGTTTAAAAGGAAGGGTGTGTGATACGCATGAACTTACGGCCTGGCCCCTCACTCCCAGACCCTCGCTTGCATACAGAGCTGACACCATCGTCCTCACGCGTTGCAGTTCGGAACCAGTGCCTCCATAACCCCTTATGTTTGAAATCTGTATTGGCGTCTTCCTGTAAGTCTTGAAGAAAAGATACATTCTCTGCTTTAAAAGAAATAATATGGTCAACAAGCAAGCTTTCTTTAGCCCAGCATCACACCTCCAGATTGGAAAAATACTAAAGAAAAGCAAAGATGTAGTCCCTGCTGGTGAGAAACTGACCCCCTCTTTGTTCCTCTTTGAGAAGCCTAGAACCCTGTACCCAGTCTTTTTTTTTTTTTTCCTCTTATTTTTTCTCAGTCCCTGCAACACTCTGTTTATTCCTTCCACTCACAGGAACCCATGACATTGAGTGTCTCTCCCATTCCTTTGACATTTGTCCTCATACAGTCTTTTGAAACCACTGGCATTATCAACTTTCAGTGTCATTTAACATTCTACATGCCTTGTCTCTTTCACCAGGATACTAATTTTCTGAGAATAGAGCCATGTATCTTATTTCTTCATGTCTGTCACACAGTCCAAGACATTATTATCCCATAAGAAACACTCAATCAAAAGACACATACAGGCAAGTGGTCTCAAAGTTCAATACACACACACACACACACACACACACACACACACCAGGTTTAAAAGCTCCTTTTTAACCAATCACAAACTGGAATTTGGGGTGAGTCTTTCAGTTTCTTCTTTGACAATATGGGGATAAAATGCCTACTTCACAGAATTATTGTCAAGGTTACATATTGCTTGTCAATATTCCACTTGATTCTGTAAAAGCAAGGCACAAATATGGCTGATATTTGTTGAGAAAACATTCACAGATCCTGGTTTGTAATCATGAATGTAATAACAGCATTCGATTGGAAGTAGAGATTACCTATCCTAATCTTGTTTTGTCGATGAGAAAACATCACAGAGGTGATATGTTTCAAAACTACACAGTAGTGAACTGCTATATTTTAATGAAAATTTTATTAAATAAAAACTCATACCTTCCAGTTTATATACTGTTGGAATAATTACTATGCTTCAAATCAAAGAAATATTTTATTCAAAATTGACCTACAGTCAGTGATTATAATCATCCTAGTAATTACCTTGGTTTGTAAGAAAAATGAATAGAACTCTACATGATGAATTTCCTCAATATCCTTACCTATTGCTGATGTTAAGTGGGTGCTTTGTCTTTGAACTGTTACATAAATCCATAAGGCAAGAAATGGGAATATAGAAGATGATGAATTAAAAAATATATTCACCTAGGGCTTGGCGCAGTGGCTCACACCTGTAATCCCAGCACTTTGGGAGGCAGAGGCAGGTGGATCACCTGAGGTCAAGAGTTCAAGACCAGCCTAGTTAACACGGCAAAACCCCATCTCTACTAAAAATACAAAAAATTAGCCGGGTGTGGTGGCAGGTTCCTGTAATCCCAGCTACTCAGGAGGCTGAGGCAGGAGAATTGCTTGAACCTGGAAGGCGGAGGTTGCAGTGAGCCGAGATCACACCATTGCACTCCAACCTGGGCGACAAGAGTGAAACTACACCTCAAAAAAATTTTTTTAAATAATATTCACCTAACATCTAATTTATGCAGTGTTAAACATACCTATTGTGAAATTGACCGTATCTCCCTGATGGTGTGGAAGAAATACACTTAAAATGATTAACAATGCCCAAGAGAATATACTGCTTCTGGTTATATAATAATGATGTAGCCAATTATAATCCTGAAGTTAAAAAAAATAAAGAAAACTTGTGTCCAGTTCTTCTGAATTTGTGGCTGAGAGCCCTGGGCAAGGAGTGCAGGCCATTTGTATGGATGCAGCTTCTAAAGGGAGAAGCCCCTGCCCACCCGTCTTGATAATTGTCTGCTTTCTCTTGCTTACTCTTTATTTAAATCTGCATGATTAAGGTACAGCCTTGCCAATAGAAGAGGGCGGCTGAGCTTCCTGACAACTGCATATTCAAGTAGCCAGCAGTGCTCCTGCAAGCCACAGGATCTGTCAGCACGCTTGCTTTTGCCAGGAGAAAAGGCGAGAAAACTGCACTTTAAACATCAGGCTCAGAAAATCATTAGGCTATCAGCCCATTTTAATACAGAACATAAATGCTTTTCCGGAGGAAACACAAAATCTTCATTTTAGGATGTGCCTTTTAAAACTTTTTAATGGAATTGTGGTGGGGAATGTCTATCCAACCAACTCATAAACGCTGGCTTCTGAAATCAGATGGAAGATAACTGAAAGACTTACTGCCATTTCCATCATTTTAGTAGACAATCTCAGGCCTGGCGCCGTGGCTCACACCTGTAATTCCTGCACTTTGGGAGGCCGTGGTGGCCAGATCACCTGATGTCAGGAGTTCGAGACCAGCTTGGCCAACATGGTGAAACCCTGTCTCTACTAAAAATACAAAAATTAGCCTGGCATGGTGGCACATGCCTATAGTCCCAGCTATTTGGGAGGCTGAGGCAGGAGAATCGCTTGAACCCAGGAGGCGGAGGTTGCAGTGAGCCAAGATCACTCCATTGCATTCCAACCTGGACAACAAGAGTGAAACTACATCTCAAAATAAATAAATAAAATAAAATAGACAACCTCTAAGTCCATGTCCAGTCTACCTGGACAGTTATGTATATTCTTTTAATTATAAATTTGGACAGTTAATACACCAGAGATACAAATGCAGGTAGAAATCTTCAAAAGATAACTATAGGAAAAGTCTCCCCCAACCAAAATCTTACTCCTGTCCTATCTTTGTGCTGAGTTGCATGTCTGCTAAGTCTTTTTTGCTTTGTTTTGTTTTGTTTTCATCATTCAACATAAGTACAATATAAGCAATCTTTGGAGAAAAAGAAAGTCAAAACATGTTGAATGAAATTTCATTAAAGAGACAAAAGAATGATACCAGGTCCATGTCTCCCTCTCGCCCCGTTTTCTACCCCTTCCTCCTTCTCTCTCTCTGACTCGGCCCCCTTTGTATGAAAGATAGTTAAGGCAGTAAAGAAAGTATCTAGTGCTTGAAGCCTGGCATGAAGGTAAGGGCTTCCCAGATGGGAGAGAAAGCAATTTAAAAACAGCTGCTGACAATACCAGAGCTAAATTTTGCCTGCTTCACAATTTCTCTCAGACCTAGCACAATTAATATTTATTTCCCAATAGACCGATTCTGTGCTGAACTGAGGCCTAAAACAGTCAGGAAAAAGTGGATTAACTGAAAAGAAATAAAGGCAGCTATCTTTGATTTCAACACCATTAACCCATTTATGCTGGAGGTTGCAATTTTTTGAATTTTTGCAATCAGACTTTGGCAATGACCTTGAGCAGCAGGATATAAATAATTCCCACAAGCTTAGTGTTCCAATAAGGGAACACTAGGCATAAACGGGTTAATTCGTATGTCAAAAACAGGTGGTAGTTACTAACTGCAACAACCCCTCTTTTTCTAGTCAAAATTGAACTCAACAGCCAAATATAATTGAAAAACATGGACTACATTTTATTCTGAATTTGAAAGATTTATTACATAAACAGATAATCCTTTCCATTGTGGTTAAAGCTATAAATACCCAGACATTGTAGAAATTTTAAGACTGATATTAGGGCTTGCAAATCAGGAGCTTATGAGGTTATTTCTTCTGGAAATATTAATACACCTTTTTCGTTTTGCATTTTTGTCACTGTGTATGAATTATTCATAAGTAAAAATACTGAGATTTATTTTTCAGCAAGAACACATGAAAAGAAAAAGGCAAATATAAGCTACTGAATTTACATCTTCACAAATATCTTGATAGCTCAAAGGGTTCTTAAGAAAGAAAAATAAAAACATGACAATTTTAAAGTGATTTTTTTGGTTGTTTTTTTGAGACAAAATCTCGCTCTGTCGCCCAGGCTGGGGTGCAGTGCCGCGATCTCGGCTCACTGCAACCTCTGCCTCCCAGGTCAAGCAATTATCCTGCCTCAGCCTCCCGAGTTGCTGGGATTACAGATGCCTGCCACCACGCCCAGCTAATTTTTTCTATTTTTAGCAGAGACAAGGTTTCATCATGTTAGTCAGGCTAGTCCCAGACTCCTGATCTCAGGTGATGCACCCACCTTGGCCCCTCAAAGTTCTGGAATCACAGGCATGCGCCACTGCGCCCTACCTTAAAGGGATTTTTTTTAAACTGAAGATTTCTATGGAAACTACTGGACAGCCCATCATTGTAAACAGACTCACAGACGAAATTACTTCTTTGTACTAAAAGTGAAATAATGCAAGTATCAGAGATCGCAGCACAGCTTTTCATGTTTGTCTGAATGAAAACAAACAAACAAACAGAAACAGAAAGAAATGTAACATCTGAAGCCCATTGCTTCAAATTCAAATTGCTTAAGTCAAATTCTTTTTTTCCCCAGTTATATCTTAGGGTTTTGGTGCCCATGAAAATATATCGAATATCTGGAAAGTCGTAAAAAAGGAATTCTTCTTCCTTGCCCCATTCCCAGCGATCCGGCCCCAAATAGATCTATAACTGTGCCTGGCAATCTCTGTTCCCAAGGGCCCCAGATAATTTTGCTGCAGTGAACCGCTGGACAAATTTTGCAATGCCTCAAATGCATAGTAAAAACTTCAGACTTGAGTGCCTTAATCACAGGCAGGAAGAGGAGAGGAGGGAAAAAATACACCCTTGGTTAATTGTAAGAAGGTCTTCCCTGGAGGTTAGCATAGGTGGCATATACTTGGATTATGCGCAAAGCGCCAGAACAGCTCCCACCAAAGTAAGAGGTGCTCAGCATTACAAATCTCCCTCTGCTGGCTGCAGGGACAAGGGTAGCATTGGCACTGACAGGGAGGGGGAGTTGGGCTATGGATGCAACACTGATGACAGCAATTGCTAAATGAAACCCTTTCTACTTATCCATACTCTGTCACCCTAACCAGTGGCATATGCTGCTTTATCGGTAGTGATGCTCACATTGGTATACAAATCCATAAAAATGAAACCCCGCAAAGCCATCTCTGATTCTCAGTGCCTCCAAAATGCAAAGGCCAAGCGCTCAAGTCTTAAGAATTTCAACATTGTGTAATTCAGGTAACTTTTTTTTTTTTTTGAGACAGCGGTTCACTCTTGTCGCCCAGGATGTTGTGCAATGGTGCGATCATGGCTCCCTGCAGCCTCCACCTCCCGGGTGCACGTGATTCTCCTGCTTCAGCCTCCCAAGTAGCTGGGATTACAGGCATCTGCACCACGCCAAGCTAATTTTTGTATTTTTAGTAGAGACAGGGTTTCACTATGTTGGCCAGGCTGGTCTTGAACCCCTGACCTCAGGTGATCATCCCTCCTCAGCCTCCCAAAGTGCTGGGATTACAGGTATAAGCCACCACACCCTGCCTCAGTTTACTTCTAAGTTGTGAAACTAAATCTTCAATGAATTAATTTGTGCGTATTAGGTACCTGGGGAGGTTTACTGTGTAAGGTGGTAAGATCAGCTTTCCTGGAGATATTAAAATGTTAGAGACACACTTACTTGTGTGCTCTAAGATTCACTTTATAGATGTCTACTCACTTCTTAGGCAATGAATATGCCTACAAAGGGATTTTTACTTTTCTAAAGTTTTCCTTCCCTATAGCTTCCTCGGGCCATTTATATCCAAGAAGCCTCATTCCTAGCCTGTCCATCACGATACTCTACTTGACATCTAAAATGAGCAGGCAAACAGCCTAGAATTTCTCTGTCTGGATTGTTTCTCTTTAAACTAAACAAAAACATTAAAAAAAAAAAAGGAGCATGAGATCAGGAAGATGGATGACACAACCAATTATGGTATTTCTGGCGTTGAGTTTCTCACTTAGTGTAAATGTGAAACAATTTCCCTACAAGAAAAATTTTGTGGAACATCATTCAAGACATGGCTGTTTTATTATGGAGGAACTTGAAAAGTTTACAAAGCTACTATTGAGGAAAGTAAAAAGAGGAATGGAGGTAACTGTTTAAGAGTTGGGTGCAGCTAGGCCAGGTGCAGTGGCTCGCACCTGTAATCCAAGCACTTTGGGAGGCCGAGGTGGGTGAATCACGACGTCAGGAGTTCAAGACCAGCCTGGCCAACATGGTGAAACCCTGTCTCTACTAAAGATACAAAAAATTAGCTGGGCATAGTGGTGGGTGCATGTACTCCCACCTACTTGGGAGGCTGACGCAGGAGAAATCACTTGAACCTAGGAGGCAGAGGTTGCAGTGAGCTGAGATCGCGCCACTGCACTCCAGTCCGGGCGACAGAGTGAGACTCCATCTAAAGAAAAAAAAAAAAAAAAAACAAGAGTTGGGTGCAGCTGTGCCGAAGAAAGGTAAAGAATAACTGACGTCGATTTTGTTTTATAATGGTTGATGGAAACTTCTTTCCTCCCTCTTACAGTTTGACTTCCTGGATAAAAATAAATATGTAAGGTAGTGAAATAAAAATAATTATATTGGTTAATTATTCAACAAATATTTATTAGTTTACTGTAAGTTAAGCACTTTATTGAGGACTGAGTTTATATCAGTGAAGAATGCAAAAACGGAAGAAATTTCTGCTTTTGTGAAATATTTGTGCTAGTATAAGGATACAGAAAATAAACATATAAAGCAGATAAATATACAGTAATGCAAGAATACAAGTGCTATGGAAAAAACAAAGCACAATTAAAGAGGATCCATTAAATGACAGTTATTTTTTAATCACATCTTCAGTGTAGGTACTGTGTTAGATGTGAGAAATTCAACAGTGTCCAAAGCACTTGTAACCCTTAAGGACTGAGAACCTCTTCCTGTGACTGAGACATGATCCAGAGGTGGCCAACTTGAGGATGGTTACACCTGTAGGCTAACAACAGAGGATGTGAACTGATGCTTGGCCCCACCTGGCCAGGGAGGATATTGCTCATAGATCAACAGCACTACTTCCCATCGGGCCCCACAGTTCATCTCCATATAGTGTTCCATAGAGTCTAAATCTATGAATCAGAGCCAACACTTGAGAAGAGTGTAGTTAGTGTGAGGATGGAAGCTGACCAATACGTGCCCATACCTAAACAGGAGAGCACACTGTCAGACAGCACGCCCTGTATCCTTTGATCTCAGTTACGGAAATTGACCCTTATCAAACTGCATCATTATTTTATGGCTCATTTGGTTAATATAGCTTTCTTTTCACTACATTATTAATGAAGTTGATTACATTTTTCTCTTGCGTGATGCATACTATCCCAGGAACAAATTATTTTTCCAAAGAATGTATTTCTAATAATAAAATAATGCATAATTATTTTATGTAATCCGATTTACCAAAATTACAAGACATTAAAATATTAAAACTTCAAATTTTTAAATATTACATGTCAGTGTATACTGTATTCCACAGAAACAGAGATGTTTGCAACACATAATAAACTACCTGACATCCTTTTTTTCACCTACTGAGGAACAATGATATCACTTCTTGCGGATCCTGTGTGATTCAGAGAAGTCTATATAAATATATATACATACATGGTTATATAGAGATATCACTTACAACACATATGCATATAGGTATATATTATATATGTATCTACACACATACATACACACACACACACACACACATATATATATATATAGAGAGAGAGAGAGAGAGATAGAATGAGGAATTAAAAGAACTAAAAGACTGTCCTCACCAATTATTTTTAACCAAAGAATGAGACTTGGCTCCTCTAAAGATAATAAAGAAAAATGACAGTAAACAATACAATCAAATAATCAGTGGTCCATATCCAGGAGCACATCCAGTTTTGTGGGGCTTAAATCTTATACACTTTTGGACACCTTCTTTATAAAAAGAATAAAAAATTATAAAGGCAAAATTCGGTTAGAACATGAATTGTTATTAAGAATGAAAAAAAACACAACAAAATTGCATATTTTTAAAAGCTGATATGTATTATAAACATCAAAAAATTCATAAAAGTAATATAATTTTTATCAGTTAACTGGCTAACTGGCTGGCCTTGCTCTATAATAATTTATTCCCCATTTACTTTTTACTCCATATTTTTTGATCAACTCCTCACAAGAAAACAATTTTGTAAAATCATTTGTACAAAAACAAATAGTAAAACAATTCAATCTTTCCTCTGGCATGGTTTGATAATTTTAAGAAGTTTTTTAAGCTTCACAACTTCTTATTGGTAATGCCATGTAAATTTTGAGAATTACTGCCAAATCTGAATGCTAAAAAATCTCTACCAATTTTCTTTATTCATGAACTCTAAAATTTGGAAAAATGTTCCATAAACTATTTTCTAGCTCCATGTGTTTCAAACCTTGTTACTTCTTTCCTTTTTTTTTTTGAGATGGAATCTCGCTCTGTCACCCAGGCTGGAGTGCAATGGCACGATCTTGACTCACTGCAGCCTCCGCCTCCTGGGTTCAAGTGATTCTCCTGCCTCAGCTTCCCTAGTAGCTGGGATTACAGGTGCTCACCATCACGCCTGACTAAGTTTTGTATTTTTAGTAGAGACGGGTTTTCACCATGTTGGTCAGGCTGGTCTCGAACCCCTGACCTCAGGTGATTCACCCGCCTCGGTGTCCCAAAGTGCTGGGATTACAGGCTTGAGCCACCGTGCCCAGCCCAAACCTTGTTTCTTCTCAAAGCCCACATACTTTCCATAAATGAAATGGTGTAACACACCCATATCACAGTACAACCTTTGGTTCTTCATCTCTGTGAGACAATGCTATACTTGGCACAATGGATAGTCCTAGTAATCCTGGAGGCCATTCCTACACCTGGAGAGCTTGCAAAATCTATACATACAGAAATGACTACAAACAACAAAATTAAGTAACCCACCAAATCAAAATAAATATATCCCAAACTCAATTCCCCATAGCCAGATCCTGAAAGTGCCCATAGTCCCTCCATCATCACATGGCACTAGGAGTACTATGAAAATGGGGACGATGAAGTATAAAGATACAGTATTCATGAACAAGTGCAGTTAACACATTTTGCATTTGGAAAAAAAAACAAACAAACAACAGATGATTAATTAAATTCCTTGTAGGGGCTCTGCCCAGGGAAAATAGAGACCATGAGTATAGATAACCCATTCGAGGCATTTTCCCCCATGATGTAAAGGGAAAAGGAACAGGAGTTGTAGAGATGTTTATTCTGATTTGGTTTTTTTAGGATGAAAGAGACCATGGCATATACGCTGACTCAAATGATCAAATAGAGAGACAACATTTGAAGGACTAGAAGAATACATGAGTGATTGCAGGACGGGGCCTCATTTGCTGACCAGAGAGGATGGGATCCAGGACATGAATGGAAGAGTTGACCATAAATAAAAGCCTGAAATTGTCATCCTTTCTAACAGCAGAAAAGCAGAATATGTGGTACATGCATGTTATGTTTGCAAATATGGTGATAAGAACATATGGAATTTCTCCTCTGATCACCTCCTTTCTCAGTGAAACGAGATACAGTGTTTTTAGCTGAGAATGAGAAACTAGGAGAAAGTTGATGTTAGCCGTTGAAAGCGAGAGGAATTGTGAGGTAACTGTCTTGACAGAATGGGAGAGTAGGTTTACTAGGGAAAGCTGTAAAATCACCTGGAAGCAGTGGTGTCCATTTGAACACTGTGTTCATGAATTTAAAGAGCAACAGTTAGAATGGCTATGTGTTTTTATTCAGTCACACATGGTTGGTTCCAAGTATGGAGAAATTAGATTTAACAAGGACTGGGTTTTTCTGATGAGTGTGATGAAAATAGAGACAAACGAAGGAGAAAACAGTCTGTACTTGGGAATAATAATGATGATGGAGCATGGATTCTAATTTGGACAAAGAGAAAATAAGAGTCATGATGGAGAGGGAAAAGGTGGTGGAGTCAACGGATTAGAGGAATCAATGTTATTGAGGAATTTCTGGAGTGGATGTACTTCAAGGCCTTGGAAATTTAGGAGGCCATGTTCAGAGAACAATGGGCCTAGAACTGAAATTACACAGTGTATTGTAGGAATGACAATATCTCAGATATGCCAATAAGAATGAGTGGCTAAATCAGGGTGAAAAGTAAGATCAAGGTAGGAAGTCAAAGAAATAAGAGCCAAATTATGGAATATTGGAATAGTATTATAATTTGCTCCTGAAAATGAATAAGGAAATCACCAAGAACTATGCTGGAATAGTGTTGGAAATACAGTGAGCCAGATGCTAAAATCTTCAAAGAATGAGACTGAAGTACCTGGAGGACTGTTGATTGTGTAGAAAGGGTTATTGGAGGGGAAAGGAATCTGTTAACATGAGCTTCAGTGAAGCTGAAGTTTGTTAGTGGGGAAGAAGGGAAAAACTGTTTGGAAGTATTAATAAGAAGAAAGAAGGACACTAATCCCGTATCAAGAGCTACTAACACAGTAAGGGAGAAAGAACAGCTTCCACTTGAGAGGAATTTAGGGGAAGTAAGGTCTTAAGGAATAAGTTTCTGCTAGAGAGAGAGAGAAAAAGAATATTTAGTGAAAAATAAATGAAGATATAGAGAGAGTTTAGGTAAAGAATGATTGAGTTTCAGAGGGTAGGTGAAAGGATTTGGAGAAATGCATAGAAAAATGTAGAACTGGCTGTATCAGGAGGTGTACAGAACTTATGAGGATGTGACAATAGTGCTGAGAGGTGTCCCGGGAGAGGCATCGGAATCACTTTCAGCTTTGTTCAAATACAGATGTCTGGCATACTCATTCAGAGTTTCTAATTCAGTGGGTCCTGGGTGGTGCATAAAAATTTGCATTTCTAAAAGTGTGTCCAGATGATGGTGATGCTACTGGTCTATGGACCATACTTCGAAAACCACTCTTCCAGTTCTTCCTCAAAGAAGACGTATCTGTTTCACCTGACTAAGCTAATTGCATGCCCTCATAGAAAGCTGTACTTTTCCTTCAGAGAACTTCGTAGTCACCACATTTACTTACTAGTTACACATACTGCGTGCTTTTGTAAATGATTCCAACAATAGACACGTACATAGTAAAATATAAGCATTTCTCTCCATTCCCATTCTTCCTCCGGTGCCACCACTTTTACAAGTTTGGTATACATTCTGCTTGCTTGGTTCTCTCCTCTCTCTCTCTCCCCATGTCTCTCTCTTTCTCTCTCTGTCTCTCTCTGCAAGTGTCTGCACATGCAAAGGATGGGTCATAGTTTTTCTTCACAGAAGAGGAGATAGGACCGATAATTTAGAATATTGGTAATTAAGTTAAATCAAAATCACGGTGTCCTATTTGACATGATAGTCTAACGTTAGTACTAACAAAAATTATTCTATAGCCTTGCATATATACTCATATGTGCACATATATATAGCCTTGTGTATATATATATATCATATATAGATACATAATCTATAAATTACAAAATATATATAATCTGTGCCTGTATTATATACGCACAAACATACAGAGAATGAGATTTGAGATAATTTATTTCTCTAAATTTCCTAAGGAAAAGAACGTCCCACTTAAATTTCAACTTCGGTGCACAACTTCCTCCCTTAGGTAAGACAATAAAAATAAAATTGCCATAACGTCCTTACCTTTTGGTGACACTGTTATTTGTAAATGGTGAAAAAGCCCCAACTGGTATTTATCTATGAACATTGAATAAAAGTTCAGAGCATTTCAGACAATGAATGGGTCTTACTTTAAGGATAAAAATCTGAATTTTCCTTGACATTGAGTTTGATAATAAATAAAGAATATATTAATTTTTTTAGAAAACAATTTAGGCTTTACCAGGAAGCCCCCAATTCTTCACAGCAAGGGCTGACCATGAATGACTCATTGAAAGAATATATGATGGAACAACTAAATCTCTTGATTTGCCTCTTACACACCAACCATATATGTTTTCCATGGAACAGTAAGAGAATTTGGGTTTTTAATGATTTCTGTTTACTGCAGAATAACCTCTTAAAAAGTAGAAATGAATGTGTCAGCCCTTTAACTATATAAAGGTGTTCCAAGTAAATTGTTTATTGAAAAGTTTTGTGCATTCTATTTACTCTTTTATCTAAGCTTTTGAGGAATAAATACAAGTGTCTTATACAGCACCTAAAAAAATGAAGACTCCCCATGCCATACTCAAAAGAAGAAGCAGGAAATTTGCCTGAGTTTTAGAAGTACCAGTCAAAAACTTCCCAATTGTATGTGCATCACTTAGCTGTGTTTCTGTTGATATAAAAACCTTATTTAAAAGTTTGACTAAGGGTCATCTCATGGAAAGTAGAACTGGACACTGGGTTGAAAAATTAGGTAACTAAAAATATACTATAAACTTCAGAGTCCTCCAAAATGTATATCACTTTTCAATTAGTCATTGCCATGATAATATGTGATCCTAGATTGAAGTTCCTATTAGATAAATACTTTGGCCTAAAAGAAAAACATTTCAAAGTAACCATTACCACTAGCAAATTAGGACACATTTTATGCCCTTCTTACATAACATTTAGGCTAATAGGTTCTATGATCAGATTGGCTAGGCTCAAATCCCAACTTTCCCATTTATTTGGGTCACAGAAAATTGAAATTCTTTATCGTGTTTTAAATTAATCTTTTAAAGTGACTGTGTTTGAATGTGTATGGTTTTAAAGGAGAATGTGATTTCTGTGACTGTAATTTTAAAAAAGATCTTTGCAGATATAGGTATTTATTTAATTGGAGCCAGATCAGGAAATGCATAGAGTTAATTTTCAGAAGGTCTGTGGATAAAATCAATTCAATTTGAAAAACACAGTTTATGATTTTGAGTAAGCCAGTTTTAACAAATGTAGTTTTCTTTAACAAGTATCTTTAATTTTAATGGCATAAGTAAATAGTTCTTTAAACTACTTACACTAACCAAAAAAAAAAAAATTCTTTTTCTTTTTTATTAAAAAATTTAGATAGAGGCCAGGCGCGGTGGCTCAAGCCTGTAATCCCAGCACTTTGGGAGGCCGAGACGGGCGGATCACGAGATCAGAAGATCGAGACCATCCTGGCTAACATGGTGAAACCCCGTCTCTACTAAAAAATACAAAAAAAAACTAGCCGGGCGAGGTGGCAGACGCCTGTAGTCCCAGCTACTCGGGAGGCTGAGGCAGGAGAATGGCGTAAACCCGAGAGGCGGAGCTTGCAGTGAGCTGAGATCCGGCCACTGCACTCCAACCCAGGCGACAGAGCGAGACTCTTGTCTCAAAAAAAAAAAAAAAAAAAAAAAAAAAAAAATTTAGATAGAAACTAAAATTTGTGATAAGCTATTTTGGCTGAGTATTTTGTCTCCTGGAAGCAGTTATATCAAAAGTTTCCTTTTGTTTTGAATCATACAAAAGCTTATATCTTAAAGCCTCAGGTATATTTTCTGGTTAAGCCTAAATGTAAAAGTGCAGAGTTAATAATTTTCTGTTTTCATATTAGCAATGTGACCCTGCACAAGTCATTTAAATTTTTTAACTCATTTCAATCTCTTTGAAAATAGGGATACTAATAGTACTACCATAGGATTGTTGAGAGTATTAGGACAAAAACCTATGTACAGCACTTAGCTCAGTATTTTGCATAGACTAAGTGCTTGATAAAAATTGGTTCTATTTGTTAATAACGCTAGTATAAAAATAGAAATGTAAGGAAAGATACTTGAAATTAAAACAGGTAAAAAATTGAGGAATTAATACAAAAAAATACAACCGAATAAGGAAAATACACCTGAACAAGGAAGTATAGTATGGGGGGAAGAAAAACAAATCTGGAGTTACAGTGCAACTAGATCCATTAATTGCATGAAACAAGAAATGTTAACTAACCACAAAAGTTCTTGCTAGTTCTAAAATTTAGCATTTCTCAGAAACCATATGGTATGTACCAAATGAGCTATCTGTACACTGTCTAATATATGAGATCAGGATAGGAAAAAAAAATTTGAACTTGCAATTTTATAATTACATTATCTCCTACTGAGGTAGGAGTTACTAAGAAACTACTTTAGGCAGACAGAGAGGAAAAAATGGGTCCTTGGAAGATTTTTCGCATTTCTTGTCTACCATGAAAGCTCCGGCTCTTACACCTGGCCAGCAAAATGCCAGCTGTTGGAAACTGGGTCCACCCAACATAGCCAGGCTGGCAATCTTTAATATGCAAATGCCAGCCTTTAGAAATTGGGTCCACCCAACATGGCAATTCCCACCCTTGGCCTCTTGCCCTTGCCCCAACATGTGCCTGGCAGCACGGCTGCCCCCACGTGTGGAACATCATGGCGCCCTTCATTTGCATATTAAAAGACTGGGGTGGGAGGGCCAGTTTTTTCATGGGCTATGTGAATAACATGCCTGGTCAAACCAATCCCCTGAGCCCTATGCAAATCAAACAATGCCTCCTCCAACATCAAATATAGCTGGCTGATATTACCTGAAAGCGGGGTCCCAGCTCTCAGCTTTGGAACCCGCCTCTTTCTGTCTCTGTACAGGAGAGCCTCTTCTTTTTTTCTTCCCCCTTCTTTCTTGCCTATTAAACTCCCTGCTCCTTAAAATTACTCCACTTGTGTACGTGTCGTTTTTCTAATTCGATTCGAGACGAAGAACCTGGTGTTCTTCACTCATCAGTGCCTGTCATTTTGGTGCATTGGCCAGGAATCTGAGGTACAGCCTTCTTTGGAGTGGTAAGTATGGGAGCAAGCTTACAATCTGTTCTATCATTCCAAGGCGCTCTTCGCCTCTATATTAAAATAAATCAGATAAATCAATGGGCGTCATTTGGCCTAGTACATATGCTTAGCGTTGGCTGCCGTACTCAAGTCACGGATGTAAGACTTCCTGGGGGAAGGTGGAGAACCTCCCATTACCGACAGGTGTTGGGAATGCTGGCCGTGTTTGAACTAGCTTCTTTTCACGGGGAACCTTGCCACGGCACCAGACTGAGAAAAGTTCTGAGGCAACTGAGAATTTCTGGCCAGGGCACACCCTGGTGTGATTCAAAGACCTCTGGACAGGACACAGCCTCCGACAGCCCATCCTGGGTGTTGGTAGAGAAACTCAACTGTCCTGTTGCAACGCTCTTCTTCCTTCTCTTCTTCCTTCTCTATCCACAGCCTCTTACCCTTTCTCTGCGTGAAATGTGCAAGGATTTTTACAGTCTAGTAACAGAGTTTTCCCCTTCCCCCCATGGTGAGGTTACTTGCTACCACTTCTCTGGCGAATACATAGCATTTCTAAGCAGACAGCATCGCCTCATGGAAGTAAATCAGGCTCTAGACCTCTTCCGGGAACAGGAAGTTTCTGCCTTTAGCAGTTAGGAGTAAAACGTCTTCTAGAGCCAAATTTTAGTCTTGATATTGTCCCACTGGCAGGAAAATGGCCATTCGGTTCCTACATTCCTTTAAGGCACTGATTTTGTCTTCTATTAAGACAGTACTTAATTAGTAAGGGGATTTTAAGTCTGGAAGTTAATTGGAACCATTCTTCCAAGGGTAAATGCTTTAGCATGGGCTATAATAGCAGAATATAGAGTCTAATCTAGCATGTCCCCTCCTTTAAAGGGGCCTTGCCCAATTACGTGGTTTTCCTAGAAATCCATTTTTTTGGAAGGCACACAGGCCACACAAGTCTAGGAGGTCAAAGGGAAATAAAAGGCAGAGAACTGATTGCTTGGGGACAGCGTGACTAAGGCCCAAAACCCAGTTCCTCTGGTGCCAGGGCCTGGAGGCTCACGCCTGCAGTTATGGGTGGCACATTTAAGTGGGTGCCGGGAATCCAGGAGCAACAGAGAGAGAATAGTTGGAGGGACGCACTCTACTGTTTTCATCTCCATCCTGGATCACGTACTGAAAGGAAGGAGACTAAAAAGACGCTTTTATTCTCACTTCTCTTTCTAGATGGGTAACAGCTTATCTTCAACATGCACTTCCCTAGAGTGTATTTTAAGGCACTGTGACACTTCGACTCTGAAACTTTGAAGAAAAGGTTCCTCGCATTTTATTGCACAAGGGTATGGCCTTCCTACCCTCCTGGGGACAGGCAAACCTGGCCTGCGGGGGGAGCCTCGATTTTAATATTATCCAACAGTTGGAACTTCTCTGCGAACAGGAGGGCACATGGACTGAGGTCCCCTATGTACAGGTTTTCTTTGCTCTGCAAGACAACGCAGACCTTTACAAGTTCTGTACAATCGACTCAGTTCTTTTAGCAGTAATGGCGGGCAAGTTCACAGGGAGTAGTTTCCCCAGAGCTGACACAGGCTTCAGAGGAGCAATCAGAGACAGCTACTGAATGTCTCAACCCTTCCAGTTCCCCTCCAATCCTACCATCAGCTCCAGCATCTCCAGTAAATCCTACTCTCCCCTCTTCACTCTTCCTCCTCCAGGAAATGCCTGATAAGAATGGTGCCATAAGGGTTCGAGTTCCCTTCTCATTGCAGGACCTTAAGCAAATAAAGGGAGACTTAGGTCAATTTTCTGAAGACCCTGATAGGTATATCGAAATTTTGCAAAATGTAACTCAGGTGTTTGATCTCACACGGAGGGATGTTATGTTGCTGCTAAGTCAAACCCTCACTGCAGCTGAAAAGCAGGCAGTTCTGTAGGCAACAGAACAATACGGAGATGAGCAACATGTCTCCTATAGCAGACTAAGGAGAAAAGGAAGATGAGGAAGAGGTGGAAACTTCATTTCCACAAGGAAGGGAAGCAGTTCCAGTAGATAACCCTAATTGGGATCCCAATAACTCAGGAGATGATTGGAAAAGAAAGCACTTTTTAAGGTGTATATTAGAAGGCCTACAGAAGACCAGGGCTAAATCTCTCAATTACTCTAAACTGTCCGTGATAGACCAAAGACCAGATGAGAATCCCACAGCTTTTATGGAAAGGTTAAGAGGGGCACTAATAAAGCACCTCTCTCTATCCCCCGATTCAGTCAAGGGGCAGCTCACCCAGAAGGACAAGTTTATTACATAGGCAGCTCCCGATATTGGAAGAAAGCTACAGAAGCAAGCAATAGGACCAGATAGCACCCTAGAAAACCTCCTGAGAGTAGCCACTTCAGTCTTTTACAATAGGGATTGAGAGGAGGCCCGAGAAAAGGAGAGGAAGTAAACTGAAAAACAGAGGGTCTAGTAGCAGTTTTACAAGCTTGTAAAGTCCAGAATCCCCGACGTGCACCCACTAGCTGTTTCCAACGTGGTCAGTCAGGGCAATTTAAGAAGGAATGCCCAGAAAGTAAGACAAAGCCACCTTGACCCTGTCCAGCCTGTGGTGGAGACCACTGGAGACAGACCTGCCCCCAGAGGTGGATGTCACTGGGTTTAGAATTAGTCTCACAGATGGTCCTGGGGCTCAAACCCCCGGCTCCAGCGACTCAGACTGCCATTACAGCACAGGAGTCCTGGGCAATTCTGGAAATTTAAGAAAGGAAAGTAGATCTCCTTCTGGATACTGGGGCAAGTGTCTCTCTCTCCCTTTCTAATCCAGGGCTCCCCTTTTCCCATAGCATGAGCATAAAGGGGTGTCTCAGGAAAAACTCTAACTCAATATTTTTCTCAACCCCTTAGCTGCAGGTAGGAGAACGTACTATTTACACATTCCTTTCTCATCATGCCTGAAAGTCCCACCCCTTTATTAGGTAGAGATATTCTAGTTCACATAGGGGCCAGCATCCTTATAGCCCCAGGACAAACATTTTGTCTCCCCCTGATGGAAGATAGCATTAATCCAGAAGCGTGGGTAATTCAAGGAAGAATAGGTCAAGTTGTAACTGCTAGGCCAGTCCAAATCTATCTTAGGGATCCCACTTCTTTTCCTAACCAGAACTATGTCCCCTAAGGCCAGAGGCTAGGAAAGGGCTAGCAGCCATTATTGATAACCTAAAGATGCAAGGCCTCCTCAAACCTTGTAATAGCCCCTGCAACACCCTAATATTAGGAGTGCAAAAACCCAATGGGTAATGGAGACTAGTTCAGGACCTCTGCCTCATTAGTGAGGCTACAGTTCCAATCCATCCAGTGGTATGGAATCCCTATACCTTGTTAACTCAAATACCTGAGGGAATTAAATGGCTTACAGTCCTAGATTTAAAGGATGCCTTTTTCTGCATACCATTACATCCTCACTCTCAATACTTGTTTGCCTTCGAAGATCCCTCTGGCCAGACTACCCATTTAGTATGGATTGTGTTGCCTTGGGGATTTAGAGATAGTCCTCATCTGTTTGGACAGGCACTGTCACAAGACTTCTCTGAGTTCTCTCATCCTCAGGTGAGGGTCTTGCAGTATGTGGATGATATTCTGCTCTGTGCCCCAACTGAGGAAGCATCTCAGGAAGGCAGCAAAGCTATTCTTAACTTCTTAGCTAGCAGAGGATATAAGGTTTCAAAACCTAAGGCTCAGCTCTGCAAAACATCAGTAAAGTACCTAAGCTTTGTGCTGTCTGAGGGGGCCAGAGCATTGGGGGAAGAGAGGATTAAGCCTATCTCCTCTTTCCTCCTCCCCAAAACATCCAAGCAACTAAGAGGATTTGGGGTATTACAGGATTCTCTAGGCTATGGATACCTTGGTATAGTGAAATAGCTCATCCATTATATAACCTCATAAAAGAAACTCAGGGAGCTAAAACTCACCTTTTAATCTGGGAACCTGAAGCTCAAAAGGCCTTTGACCAGCTAAAGCAAGCCTTGCTCAAGATGCCAGCTCTCAGCCTTCCTGTAGGGAAGGTCTTCAATCTGTATGTATCAGACAGGAACGGAATGGCCTTCAGAGTTGTAATACAGGCCTGAGGAGCAGCTCAATAGTCAGTGGGTTACCTAAGTAAGGAACTTGATTCAGTGGCTAGAGGGTGGCCAGCATACCTCTGAGCCATTGCCTTGGTGGCTCTGCTGGTCCCTAAAGCCTCCAAATTAACCCTGAGGAATGATTTAACTGATAATCATCACATAATGTGATAGGACTACTGTACTCTAGAGGAAGCCTCTGGCTAACAGCCAACTCCTTAAATATCAGGCCCTATGGTTAAACAGTTCTCACATCCAGTTAAAGACTTGTTCTAGCCTAAATCCAGCCACCCTCCTCTCTGAGGAAACTGGGGAACCTGAGCATAACTGTGAACAAGTGATAGTACAGATCTATGCAGCCAGGGAGGATTTCAAGGAAACTCCCTAGAGAATCCAGACTGGACCCTCTTCACAGATGGGAGCTCTTTTGTAGAACAAGGGATCCACAAGGCAGGATACACAGTAGTCACTCTAAAAGACATCATTGAAAGCGTGCCTCTTCTCTAGGCACAAGTGGTTAGTTAGCTGAGCTAATATCTCTTACAAGAGCAATTGAATTAAGCAAAGGAAAGGTAGCTAATATTTACACTAACTCCAAGTATGCTTTCCTAGTTCTCCATGCTCATGAGGCCATTTGGAAGGAAAGGCATTTTCTCACCACCAGTGGTTCTCCCATAAAATATCACCAGGAAATTAATAAGTTACTATCCTCAGTTTTCCTTCCACTAGAAATCACAATAATGCATTGTAGGGGACATCAAAAGGGAACAGATGAGGTAGCCGAAGGAAATAGATTAGCTGATCAGGCAGCTCAGTCAGTGGGAAGAAAGCCTCGAGACATCAACACACTTCAAATCCCTCTAGTCTGGAAAGGCTCTATAAGAGAAATTAAACCTCAGTACTCCCCTAAGGAAATAGAATGGTCCACTTATCGAGTGTATACATTTCAACCCTCAGGATGGCTACAGTCAGAAGATGGCAAGCTCCACTTGCCAGTCTCTAGCCAATGGAAAGCCCTTAAAGTCCTTCACCAAGCTTTTCACTTGAGAATTATTAAAACGTATCAATGTACCCAGAGATTGTTTTCAGGAGAGAACTTACTAAAAACAATTATGCAAATTGTTAATGCTTGTGAAGTCTGTCTTAAAAATAATCCCCTAAACAGGAGACTCCTTCCTCCTCAAAACCAAACAATAGGAGGTTATCCAGGGGAAGACTGGCAAATAGACTTCACCCACATGTCAAAGGCAAAGGGCATTCAATACCTGATGGTATGGGTAGACACCGTCACTAACTGGGTAGAGGCATTCCTATGCCATACAGAAAAAGCCTCTGAGGTAAAAAAAAATAAATAAATAAAATTTTTAAAAAAGTGTTAGTGAATGAAATAACTCCCCTCTTTGGTCTACCTGGGTATCTTCAAAGTGACAATGGACACTCATTTAAGACAGCTGTAACACAAGGGGTCTCAAAAGCACTAGGCATAGAATACCATCTCCACTGTGCTTGGAGACCCCAATCCTCAGGAAAGGTAGAGAAAACTAATAATATCATCAAAAGACACCTCAGAAAATTATCCCAAGAAACTCACCTTCCTTGGGTCAGTCGTCTTCCTATGGCCTTGCTAGGAATAAGAAATACCCCCTTCAAAATTAGGTTTTAGCCCTTTTGAGATACAGTATGGATGATCTTTCCTTACCAATGATTTTCCATTAGATCAAGAAACCTCTGAGCTAGTCAAGCCTGTAACTTCTCTGGCTCACTTGCATCAGGAATTAGCACAATTAGCAAGGGCCCAACCCCAGGAAATTGGACCGCCTCTGTTTAACCCAGGAGATTTGATACCGGTGAAGGCTCTCCCTCCCTAAGCTCAAGCTGGGAAGGGCCTTACACTCTTCTTCTTTCAACTCCCTCGGCAATAAAAGTTACAGGAATCAACTCTTAGACTCACACTCAGTCAAAACCTGGAAAGCTGAGGGAGCAACCCCTGACGGCCCAGAGGAACGACCTGAATATCAATGCGAAGAAATAGACTTTAAGCTGAAAATCACAAAACAGAAGTAACGGAGTAAGAACTACTCATCTTACTCAGCCTCACCTCTACCTCACGAAATACTTGATGTCGTTTCTACTTCTCCTTTTAAGCCAAATATTAATTACTGTAGAATTTTGCTTAATTACTATCCTTACAGCAGGAATAATGGTTATTAACAGGAGTAAACATGACTGTTTTACTATCACTAAGTCTGTTAGGACTTTTTATTGGACTTAGTAATACATCACGCCTCTTAGCTCCTACAATATCTGCCATGGCCCGTTTCAACAATAAAACTAATTGTTGGAATTGTTGGGTCTGTCCTAAGTGGTTCTCTCAGTTCAACGGCACTGAGGAACCTGACAATGACCCAGAACTCACCGTCTTAGGGTTCCCTTTGTTGGTTTTACCTTTAACCCTTAAAGACATATCAGGCCTAAATGGGACATGGTATGGGAGCACTTTCAACTGGGTGACTAACTCCTCTCAGGAGAAAATTCCACCCCCAGTGCCAAAGAACACTATCCCCAAAGATAAACTTCACACCCCCAGGCTGGGAAAAGTGGACCGAGTAATAGCAAATGCCTCCCTCTGCTTTAAAAGTAACAGAAAAGGACCACACTTGGGAGATCTCAAGTATTGTAACATCACACTTGTAATTGCTGAAAGTTCAAAGATTTGGGGAGGAGAATGCAACAAGGGTAATCTACAAGAATCAAACGCCCTAGTAAGGGACTTTCAAAATCTAGCCTCTCCCATTGGTTGGAAGTCCCGAAGGGAATGGCATGCTCAGCATTCTCAGCTTCTCTGTTAAAATCCTTTTATCTTTTAACAGTCCCTTGCTCTAAGGGAATATTTTTCAAAGTATGGTCTAATCATTTGCATCAGACTTGATAAATGCTAACCAAAAATGCAGATTTCTAGATCTACCACGAGTCCCAAGCTTACTGCATTTTTTTTTTTTTTTAATAGAGTTTCGCTCCTTACCGAGGCTGGAGTGCAATGGCGCGATCTCTGCTCACTGCAACTTCCGCCTCCCAGGTTCAAGCGATTCTCTTGCCTCAGCCTCCCGGGTAGCTGGGATTACAGGCCCACAGCACCACGCTCAGCTAATTTTGTATTTTTAGTAGAGATGGGGTTTCTCCATGTTGGTCAGGCTGGTCTTGAACTCCCCACCTCAGGTGATCCGCCTGCCTCGGTCTCCCAACGCTGGGATTACAGGTGTGAGCCACCGTACCTGGCTGCATATTTCATTCTTAACTAGCATGCAGGTGATGATTGGACATGCAAAAGGACTGAAGTCCTAGGTAGTTGGGTTCAGTTCCTCAGATCCTCATTCCCACTTCATTCTGCTGACAGCCACAGTTATTAAGAGCATTTTAATGCCAAAGAGACCTTAGTATTTTCAATGGCAAGAAAACTAATTGAAAATAAAACATGCCAGTAGAGAGAGAAATCCATAGTTCAGAATTTAGTTTGGAATGGAGTAAAATGAAAATGAGATTCTTTCTCTCCACAATGTTCTCGACTGTGCTACAAGTAAGTGTGAAATGACGGTAAAGCAGGGCTAGACTACTGGTTACCTCATGGATAAATATCAAGTGGATAATGGTGTTGTAAAAGGAGAAAAATGTGACAGTGACAGGAAAGATAGCACAATACTTTCAACATGACACATTTTCTAAGACTGAGATTAAATATATCTGTTTTCTTCTAGAATTGTGAAGAGTATTTTTAATCTTCGTATTCACGTTCTATTGAATAAAAATTCTCTTTCACTCACATAAGCCTCATATCTCTATACTCAGCCAAGATAGTGAACAAAAGCTTAAATTATGGATCAAGATAGGTTGCAACTTGACTTCAGCTCTTCCACTTAAAATCTCATGAAGTTGGGCTTTTCACTTCCACCATTCTAGTTCTGATTTTTCTATGTAAGTAAAATATGGTCACATATTATTTCCTAGCATCACAGTGAGAACTCAAAGAGATAAAAACAGCGACCATACTGACTGGTCATTGTATGCACTCTGTCACTCTTAGCTGCCCTCTCCTACCTGTGTATAGCATCTTGCAAAAAGATGGCAGTGAGAGCCATTCTGTGGCCTTAATCTTTACCTTTATCAAAACCTATGTTCTTAACTAGATTGCAAAAGCTAAACTGAAATAATGGGGGTTTTTTCTCCCTATAAGGATGGGGAATATGCTGCAGATAAATGCGAAATGACACCAAAGTTTTGCCTATTGATAGCCTCCCGAGTGGATAATGGTGCGATTTCCTTACCTTGTGCTGTGTATCCCAGCATCACCATTAGAACTTAGGCTGAATGTTTTAATAGAGGAACTGAAATCTCATTTGGATTCTTTCTAAGCTTCAGTATATAAAAATGCATTAAGAAATGTTTTGAATTTAGGCCATACTATTACACTACTCAATTTCAAACTCAATCTGGTAGTAATAGTTTATAATGTATGCCATAATTCTCACACTTGATAGCTGGAAATAATAGTTTTTCCTTGCACTAAAATAAAGAGAAAACCAGTTTTTTAAAAATGTATTTGTGATCCAAGAACTCTGGGTCTTGGCTAGAAGTCATAAGAAGATATAAGACGTCTGGAAAAGTGGATTACACTAATTTAATTTTGCAACCTTCTATCAAAACCTATTATCTGCTTATTATATATTTCTATTATTTCTGCAAGCAGTCCTAACAAACACAAAGAAGAGGAGACAGTAGTCCCTTCTCCAACTTAGAAACAAGGAGTCCTTACTCCACTGCTTTATGGTATCAATGCAACCAGCTTTGCTTAAAAAAAAAAATCTCAATTTAAATGTACGTATGTTATTGACTTCTATCCATTTACCAACTCCATTCTTCTCTAACACTTTCCCTCAAGTTCTGGAATATAGTTACATATACCTTTCATGTTAACCCTTTGTTTTTCATCAGTCTTTTCTTTTTGAGATGAGGTCTTTCTCTGTCACCAAGGCTGGAGTTTAGGGGTGCAATCACATCTCACTGCAGCCCCAAACTCCTGGGCACAAGTGATCCTCCCCTCCCCAGTCTTCCAATTGGCTACAGGCGCACACCACCACGCCTGGGTTATTTTTATTTTTGAATTTTTGGTAGATACAAGGTCTTGCTATGTTGGCCAGGCTTGCCTCAAACTCCTGAGCTCAAGTGTTCTCCTGCCTCAGCCTCTCAAGTTGCTGGAATTACAGGCATGAGCCACAAGGCCTGGCATATCAGCCTTTTCTTAAATACAATCTTCTGCCCAAATGCCCATACCATTACCTCTTTACACTGATGTCAGCTAAAATAATGTTTTAAAAATAGCAAGGTGAGTATCATTAACTAAAGTTAAACATATTCTTCTCACTTTTCGTGCTCTTCTAGTATCTGGGGGAGATATTAAAGCTTGTCAATTATCTTTCTTATTTACCATAAAAGTCATAATTCAGTTAATTAATTCAACCTGAAATCATTATGAAACAAACAACGTATTTTTGATCAGCTACTGTAATGCATAAGAATAACTCTAGCATATTTTATTGTTTCCATAGTAATCCTCCATTCAGAAAACAGTTAACATAGCAGGCCTGAGGCCACTAATCTTTTGAAGGTTCTGCTAGCAAGGTTGGCTCTTGGCTGACTCTTGGCTTGGCTTCTAAAACTTACTCTAATTGATAAGGTCGGGTACCTACAGAGTTTGTAAATACAACATGATTTATGGTGAACAACTGCTAGAAGTATGGCATTTTAGTAGTGTCTAAGCAGACAGAGCGTATGTGACCAGTCTCAAATGGGCAGAAGTATCACATACTGTTGCTGCTAGAGGGAGAATGTGATTCGTGTGGCCACTCACCACAGATCACAGATCACAGGAGGAGTGTAGGAGGTGAATGTGTGTTTATTCACACTCACTCCTGTATTTTTCCTTTATTTACCTAGCTTAGGATACTTGCTGTGTTGTGATAAATCTTAGATATGAGTATGGCCCTATGCCGAGTCCCATGAGTCCTTCTAGCAAATTTCTGAACATATGGATAGTGTTAAGGATTGCAAAAAGTGTTTCCTTATCAGATCAAATACAAATTAGTAATTATACAAATTAGTATAAAGTAAAATTAGAAAATTTGTCTGTTCCAATCTCTCAAGACAGAATAGGTTTTTTTTTTTTTCTCTTTGCCCATAACACGTTACTCCCCCGCTTAAAAATGTGTGATTATGACCCACTGCACTTAAGACTTAAATTCCTCAGAACACCTACCAATTCCTTGCCCAACCTCATCTCAGTTGACTTGTAGTCTTGCTCCCTGGGCTTCTGCCATGTTCCCCACCCCAGAGGAGAGTCATGCATTATATCCACTCGCCAAACGGGCCTTCTCTCCTCCATTCTTCCAACGCCATCCCAAATCTGTCTTTCTGCTCTGCCACAGGTCCCATAATTCACTGAATTTAAAGCACAATTTAAAAAGGTGGCGATTTGTTGTTAAAATTAATCTCCCCATCTGAATGTGCTTTCCTCATAATTATTTATGAGCAACAGGATATCTAAAACTAGGTATAGCTGGAAATCCCTTTACAAACCACCATAGTTGGTATGTCTGCTGAAAGATCGGCTTTCATCATTTGTATCAGTTAAGGGGTGTTGACTGCAAATACAAAACACCTGACTAGCCATGGCTTAAACCATAAGGATAATATAACTTACTGAACACAAACTCTGAGACAGGTGGTTTTCAGGTATGCTCAAAAGCTCTGCAGTATTAAGCCACTGAATTGGTGTTCCTGCATTTCTCTTAGCCTTTTCCTTGTAGTTGTAATTTGGCAACTGACACTCCAGACATCACACAACATTATTCATTTAGAAAGCAAGGGGTAGGTGATGTGTTGGTGGTAAAATAGCTTCTTCTTCACATGGCTGGCTTTCTCTTTTACCAGGGAGCAGAATCTTTCCCACATGAGAATAGTTCTCTTCTTCTTATGATGTGTTGCCCAGAATAAGTCAATGTGCCCTCCCTAGACCAATCACTGGCAAAAATAAATAGATAAAGATCAACTCACAAGACTGGCTTAAATCAATCACAACTAGCCCACAATGGCTGAATGAAGAGCCTGAACATGTTGCTTGCTGCTGAAAAAGTAGGAATTAGGTTAGGAGGGAAAAAGGGAGCTTGGCTTGTGAGTAGACCAATGCTTTGGGCACTATATAATGAATCAAAATAATAAGGAGCACTGATTTAAACACAGATTCTTGAGCCCAGCCTCCAGAGTTTCTGCTTCAGGGGGTCTGAGGTGGGACTTGAGAATCCACCTTTCTCACAACACACCAGGTAATGCTGCAGCTGTTGCTCCTGCTGCTAAGGGAACTCCACTTTGAGAACTACTGGGGAAGATAAACATCAGCCTCTGTCACACAACTTCACAGGTGCCAGGTGAAGTCAAGTGTTATTAGTGGCTTATTTACAGGCATAGGTAAGGATTAGTGTTTATCTCATATGCAGATGTATTTTCATAATGGCCTCACCTACAGCTGTAGGCAAGGGTTAGTAATGGCCTGTCATTCAGAGTGGGATTATGCACTGAATCAAAGCAAGTTATCATAGTTTTAAATATTATTTATTATGTGATTCATCATGTCAAATATAGAGGAAAACTGTAAAATAACACTTTCTTTGTGTAGCAGAAATTAACTCCTGAAAGCAAAATATTGGCCAGTCCAACAAGAAAGTGAAAACTTAAACAGAACAATAATGAGTTCAGAAATTGAATCAGTAACAAAACAACAATAACAACAAACACGTACCTACCAACCAAAAAAATTACCTGAACCAGATAGATTCACAGCTGAATTCTACCAGGTATACAAAGAAGAATTGGTACCAATTCCACTGAAACTATTTCAAAAACTTGAGGAGGAGGGACTTCTCCCTAACTCATTTTAAAAAACCAGCGTCATCATGGTACCAAATCTGGCAGAGACATAATGAAAAAGAAAACTTCAGGCCAATATCCCTGATGAACATACCAAGAAAATATCCTCAACAAAATACTACCAAACTGTATTCACTGGCACATCAGAAAGTTAATTCATCACTACCACGTAGGCTTGATTCCTGGGGTGCAAGTTTAATTCAACATACACAAATTAATAAATGTGATTCACCACATAAAGAGAATTAAAAACCAAAGCCATATGATCATCTCAGTAGACACAGAAGAAGCTTTCGGTAAAATCCAACTCCCTTCGTGACAAAAACCCTCAACAAACTAGGCATCAAATGAACATGCCTCAAAATAATAAGAGCCATCTATCTCAAACCCACAGCCAATATTTTACTAAATGGGCAATACCTGGAAGCATTCCTCTTGAAAAGTGGAACAGGCAAAGGATGCCCTCTCCCACCACTGCTATTCAACATAGTACTGGAAGTCCTAGCCAGAGCAATTAGACAAAGGAAAGAAATGAAAGGCATCTAAACAGGATAAAAGAAAGTCAGAATCTCTCTCTGTGTGTACAATATGATTCTACACCTAGAAAGCCCTGAGACTCCACCAAAAGACCCCTAGAACTGATAAATGACTTCAGTTAAATTTCAGGATACAAAACCATTTTTTATACACCTAATCACATTCTAGCTGACAGCCAAATCAAGAACATAATCCCATTTGTAATAGCCACAAAAAGAATGAAATAACTAGGGATACATCTAACCAAGGAGGTGAAAGCCGTCTACAAAGAGATCCACAAAATGGCCAAGTGCAGGGGCTCACATCTGTAATCCCAGAACTTTGCGATACCGAGGTGGTGGGTGGATCACCTGAGATCAGGGGTTCAAGACCAGCCTGGCAAACATGGTGAAACCCCATCTCTACTAAAAATACAAAAACTAGCTGGGCGTCTTGGTGCACGTCTGTAATCCCAGCTACTAAGGAGGTTGAGGCACAAGAATTGCTTGACCACAGGAGGTGGAGGTTGCAGTAAGCCAAGATTGCACCACTGCACGTCAGCCTGGGTGACAGAGTGAGATTCTGTCTCAAAAAGAAAAAACTAAAAAAAAAGAATACTGAAAGAAATCATAGATGAAACAAATAAATGGAAAAATACCCCATGCTGATGGATTGGAGGAATCGGTATTGCTAATATCACCATACTGCCCAAATCAGTTTACAGACTTAAGACTATTCCAATCTAACTACCGATGTCACAAAACTCTTTTTGTGACATTTTTCACAGAATTAGAAAACACTATTCTAAAATTCACATAGAACCAAAATAGAGCCCGAATAGTCAAAGTAATCTTAAGCGAAAAGGACAAAGCCACAGGCATTACATTGCCCAACATCAAATATGCCACAAAGCTACAGTAGCCAGAACACCATGATATTGTTATAAAAACAAACACGTAGACCAGAGGAACAGCATAGAGAAATCAGAAGTAAAGTCATGTGCCCACAATCACCTGATCTTCAACAAAAATAAGCAATAGGGAAAACACACCCTATTCAAAAAATGATGCTGGAATAATTGTCTAAACATACACAGAAGAATGAAACTGGACCCCCAAATACCACCATATACAAAAATTAACTCAAGGTAGATTACAGACTCTAATGTGAGATCTAAAACTATGAAAGCCCTAGAAGAAAACCTGGAAACACCCTTCTCAATATTGGCCTTGACAAAAAAATGTATGGCTAAGTCCTCAAAAGCAATTGCAACAAACATAGAAATTGATAAGTGGGACCTAATGAAATTAAAAAGTTTGTGCACAGCAAAAGAAACTATCAACAGAGTAAACAGACAACCTAAAGATGGGAGAAAATATTTACAAATTATGCATCCAACAAAGGTCTAATATCCAGAATCTATAAGGAACTTAAACAATTCAACAAGTGAAAAACAATTAACTTCATTAAAAAGTAGGCAATGGACATGAACAGACACTTCTCCAAAGAAGACATACAAGCAGCCAACACATAAAACAAAAGCTCAGCAAGGTGCAATGGCTCACGCCTGTAATCCCAGCACTTTGGGAGGCTGAGGCAGGTGGATCATGAGGTCTAGAGTGGATCACCTGCGGGCAGGAGTTCAAGACCACCCTGGCTAACATGGTGAAACTCCGTCTCTATTAAAAATACAAAAATTAGCTGGACATGGTGGTGTGTGCCTGTAGTCCCAGCTACGTGGGAGGCTTAGGCAGGAGAATCGCTTGAACCCAGGAGGTGGAGGTTGCAGCGAGCCAAGATTGCACCACTGCACTGCAGTCTGGCAACAGAGCGAGACTCCGTCTCAAAAAAAAAAAAAAATGCTCATCGTCAGTAACCAGAGAAATGCAATTCAAAACCACAATGAGATACGATTTCACAACATTCAGAATGGCTTTTATTAAAAAGTAAAAAAATAACAGATGTTGGCGTGGCTACAGGAAAAAGGGGGAACTGATACACTGTCAGTGGGAATGTAAATTAGTCCAGCCACTGTGGACAGCAGTTTAAAGATTTCTCAGAAAACGAAGAGTTCAACTCCTATTCAGCCCAGCAACCCCATTACTGGGTATATACCCAAAGGAAAATACATGGTTCTGCCAAAAAGACATATGTAACCATATGTTCATTGCAGCACTAGTCACAATAGCAAAACTATGAAGTCAACCCAGGTGCCTAACATTGATGGATTAAATAAAGAAACTATGGTTCATATACATTATGGAGTAATATGCAGTCATTAAAAAAGAACAAAAACATGTCCTTTGTAGCAACATGGATGCAGCTGGAGGCCATTATCCTAAACAAACTAGTATAGAATCAGAAAAACAAATACGGCTTGTCGTCACTCATAAGTGAGAACTAACCATTGAGTATACATGGACATAAAGATGGAAACGATAGATTCTGGGGATTATTAGAGGAGGGACAGAAAGAGTAGGGCAAGGACTGAAGAAACCTATTAGGCACTATGCTGGCTACCTGGGTCATGGTTTCAATTACACCTCATATCTCAGCATCATGCAATGTACCTTCATAACAAACTTGCATATGTACCCCCAGATTCTAAAATAAGAGCTGAGAAAAAAGAACATTCTAAATAATGTAAATTATTTTAATAAATTTAAATGCAGTATAACAGGATATTTTTCTCTAAACTTCTAAATATGTAAAATGGGAATGATAATGCTTTATATTGTCTGAAAACATACATACTGGGGAACAGAATTTTTGTATGAATTTACAATGTCAAACCAATTAGAAGGCTAGAAAATCAGTCTGGTGTGTACATTTTAAGGAGTAGAGTTTAGGAAAATTGAGAGATCATATCTATGAGGCTAAACCGAGAGGTTAATCCAACCAGGTATGCCTGACCTGCTGGCTTTTGGTTACTTGCCTCTCGTTTTGTTTTGTTCTGTTTTTTTCCAAGAAGTTGAAGACTGCAGTAGCTGAAGGTTGTGCTGTCGAACCTTGAAACTTAATCTTCACTGGCTACTTTATAGATAACATTCATAGGTTGCTATGATAATGGTTGTTTCAGGTGTTTTTCAGGAACTTGGGCCAGTTCCTGTCCATTTTAAACGGGTGGAGACCACTGACCCTTCACCTGACCTGCACAAATGCCTGACAGGTGGCATTTTTATGTGGGAGGGCCAAAAACACCCTCAGATCATGCTAATGCTTCCATTTTCTACACATACGTTCTATGAGATGCCATGAACTCCAGCTGTGCTTGCGTAAAATGAACCTGTTACTTGATGTTTCCCCACCACCAACTACTGTTCCCTATGCCTTAAACCACCCCACTTCCCTAATCCATAAATTCTACAAGCCTCACCTATTCTCCTCCCTTCTATATTGGTGCCCTTGCAAATAAATCTTTTCTCTTTCACAAAACCCATGTCACAGTGATTGAGTTATTACATGCAGGCAGAGCAGACCTGCACCTAGCCAGTAACAAGTCTACTGAATATATGCAGAGAGAAAGATTTGAATAAAATATGTGGAATAAGTTTTTGATTATAATAGGCGTATATGATGGTGGTGGTTATCATATTATTAAAGAGTGCCTAATTATACCATATGCTATCGGTATACTCTTGTTTATCATCTACTATGTATCTAGTGTTGAAATAATGTCTTTATGTGTATGTGGACAGTATATAGAAGCAACAAGGTTTACCCAGGTGAAATCTCTATGTGAAAAACAAAGGTACAAGAAAATAGACATTTAAATGGCCATAGACCCAAGTACTGTAAGAATATGTATGTGTGTAAGAATATGTATGCAGATGAGAAAGAGTCCCCAGAGAAAAGCTGGTCTGCCTCAGTTAGGCGGGGTGATTTAGAATGAAAGAGAATGGGGGCGGGGGGATTCCAAAATAGGATAATAATAGAAAGGGGTAAAAATTTAAAAACTGAAAAGAAAAAAACAAAAAAAACAACGATTCCAGAGGAAGAAACCACTTTCTCTGAATAATAATAAAATCTGGCTGATTCTAGGGTGAGAATTTTAAGTAATCAAGAGCACATTGGCTTTTGAACCCATTGTTTTAATGAACCTGGTAAATAATAAACGTGATTAAACACACCTCAGAGGAAAACTTATTCAACTAAACATTTTCATAGAATATATTTCTGAGGTTAAAATTTTAAGATTAAGGAGCTATTGAATGTAAAAATAAATTCTATATAAAATAGAGAAATGCTTCTCTGTGCCATAAGGAATTATCTTACAAACACACATCATATTTTACATGTGTGAAGAACCAAGAAGACCCATCTGTGCTGCAGTTATTATTTAACCATCTAGAAAGAACTCGAGCTTTGTGAGTCCTATATTTGGATAAACACTTCTGATCCCTGTATAACTGGCTGCTCTTTTGTCATGGACACTTTTATCTTCCTCTTTGTAAGTCCTATATTTTTGTTAATTTTTACTAGCACTTCCTACACATCGCCTGTGTTCTTTACTTATGAAATTTGGGCTAATACCATAAAATAAGTTTAAATCTTCTTTCAAAGATACAGAATCCTTGGGAGAGTGAGAGTGGAGAGCGAGGCTTTCTCTTTTTATTTTATGCACCTCTGTATTGTTTGAAACTTTTAACAAGCATTTATTGTGTTTTGAAACATTTTTAAACAAATAACTTTTACAGTGGTAGAATATACACAACATATAATTTATCATTTTAACTGCTTTAAGTATGCAATTCAGTGGCCTTAAGGTACATTTACATTGTTGTGTAACTGTCATTACTCTCCATCTCCAGAATTGTTTCATCATCCCAAACTAAAACTCTATATCCATTAAACAGCTTCCCACTCTACTCTTTCCACAACCACTGATGACCATTATTTCACTTTCTTTCTCTATAAATTTGACTACTGTAGGTACCACATAGTGAAATCATACAGTATTTGTCTTTTTATGAGTGGCTTATTTTACTCAACATAAAATCCTCAAGGTTTATCTATACTGTATATTATATCAGGATTTATTTTCAAGGCTGAATAATATTCCATTGTATGTATATTTTATCCCTTCATCTGTCAATGGGCACTTGGGTAGCTTCCATGTTTTGGCCATTGTAAACAATTTTGCTATGAACGTGAGTGTGCAAATATCTATTCATATATCTGCTTTCAGTTCATCTGAGTATATGTCCAGAAGTGTAATTGCTGGATCATACGTAAATTCTTAGCATAAGTTTTAAGAAAAGTGCCATAGTTTTTCTCATACCAGCTGCACCATTTCACATTCCCACTAGCAGTGCACAAGAATTTCATTTTCTCTACATCATTGCCAATGCTTACTTTCTGTTTGTTTGATTGTAGCCATCCTAATGCAAGTGAGGCAGTATCTTATTATAGTTTTGATTTGCATTTTCCCAATGATTAGTGATGTTGAGCATCTTTTGTGTATTTATTGGTCATTTGTATATCATCTTGGCAAAATGTCTATGCAAGTCATTTGCTGGTTTTTTTAATAGGGTCTTTTGTTTTGTTACTGAGTTTTAGGAGTTTTCTATATGTCCTGGATATTAATATCACCTCAGACATGTGATTTTCAAATATTTTTCACATTCTGTGAGTTGCCTTTTTACTGTGTTATAGTGTTCCTTAATGCACAAAGTGTATTATTACTGAAGAAGTTCAATTTTCAATTTTTTATTTTATTGCTTGTACTTTTGGTATAATACTCAATAAATCATTTCCAAATCCAATGTCATGAAGTTTTCCCCCTTTGTTTCCTTCTAGGAGTTTTGTAGTATTGGTTCTTACATTTAGATCTCTGACCCACTTTGAGTTAATTTTTGCATATGGTATTAGGCAAAGGTTCAACTTAACTTTTTTGCACATGGATATTCTGCTTTCCTGCACTATTTGTTGAAAAGACTTCTCCTTTCAACAATGAATGGTTCTGGAACCCTTGTCAAAAATAATTTGACCACATACATGAGAATTTATCTCCAGACTCTATTCCACTGGTCTACATGTCTGTTTTTATTCCAATACCACACTGTTTTGATTATTATAGCTTCATAGTAAATTTCGGAATCATAAAGTTGAAGTCCTCTACTTTGTTCTCTTTTGAAATTGTTTTGGAAAATAATTGCCGATAAGGAAGGACTTCTTTCATTTTATTTGTTTTCTATATACCTTACAGCATTTTGGGCCATCATTTTTCTGCATTAGTGTTTTGTGTTTAGTTGATTTTATATAATGAAACTTTCCAAATTCCCTTCATATTTCCTTTTTTTCTGAATTCTGTAGCTATTTTCTTCATGGTTACCATGGGGATTACATTTAATATCCTAAAGTTATAACCCTCTTATTTGAATTTATACCAGCTTAATTTCAATTGCAAACAAACACTCTGCTCCTACAGAGCTCCCTCTCCGTTCCCTTTCAGTTATGGCCATCACAGAATTCTATCTGTGTGCATTATATACCCAAAACTTCAATAAATTTTTGTCTCTTAAATCATGTAGAGAACAAAAAAATGGAGTTACAAACCAAAATTACAATGCTACAACAACTTTAGTTTGCTCTAATGATTATGCTGAGGATTAAATCTACAAACATCATTTACAAACACTTTGATTTAGAGACCATGGTATGGCTACTTATATTAACAATTAAATACGCAACGGCAGCTGAAGCTTATAGGTAATTATACATTTAATTATTTTTTCATTTGAAATTACATGCTTACTATAAATAAAATAATTTTTAAGATAGAGACATGGTCTCATGCTGTCACCCAGGCTGGAGTGCAGTGGCACATCAATAGCTCACTGCAGCTTCAAACTTTCGAGCTCAAGCAATACTCTTAACTAAGCCTCCTGAGTAGTGGGACCACAGGTGTGCATCATGGCACCCAGCTATTTTTTTTTTTAGTTGTTTTGGGTTTTTTTTTCTTTGCATGTGTGTATGTAGAAACAGTCTCATTATGTTTCCCAGGCTGGTCTCAAACTCTGGGACTTGAGCAATCCTCCTGCTTCAACCTCCCAAATTGCTGGTATTATAGGTGTGAGCCACTGCACCAGCCTAAAATAAAATTGTGTTTAGAAAATTTCCTCAGAACATATTTCCATACAAGCAATGATTCAGTTAAATCATTCTATCAAGGTAAATCAATACACATGAGTTTTAAATCTCTTCTCACAGGGTGGTTGATTTTCCTCTTTACACTTCAGTAGAAATGTTTAAGCCCTGCAAAATGTTCTCAGTTCTAAGATCTATGTCTTCAATATGTTTTGAGATCTATGAGCAGATTATAGGAAATGTATTAAATAAAAGACACTATAAAAACAAAACACTGAATACATATCACATTAGAGCCAGAGTTCAGAAGGGCAGTTCTGCTGTAAATGAATATGTTTCCACCTAACTGTTATAGCAAGCAGTTCTCTTCTATCAGGCTCCAGTTTTAATTACTTGCACCTGTTAAAGGCCAATTCATTTCAGTTTCTGTCTGCATTATACTTCAAAACGTAGGACAATATCAGTAACTTAAGTTGTTTTTATAAAATTTATGTTTAAAAGATGCTTATTTAGACAGTTTTTATTTCAGAAAACTATCTGGCTTACGATCAAGTACATAGCTGAGTGCTAATTTTAAGTTCTGGCTTTCCTTATATAAGTGTAATTGGAAAAGAGAACTAGGTAATAAAAATGCTTATCTAGGAAGAAAGTATTGTTTCCCAAAGAGAAATACAAACAGAGATAATTCTATCATTCAATAAATATATAAAATTAAAATGCAGCTGCCAAAGTCAAATATAGCCATCTCTTGATATCCATGGGAAACTGGTTCCAGGACCCCTGTGTATATCAAACTTCATGGATGCTCAAGTCACTGATATAAAATGGCATAGTCCATAATGGTATCCTAGGTTTTCTACTAGGTTTTTTATAGTTTGAAGTCTTACATTTAAATCTGTAATCCATCTTGAGTTCATTTTTGCATAGGGTGAAAGGTAGGATCCAGTTTCATTCCTCTGCATATGAATAGACAGTTATCCCAGCACCGTTTATTTAACTGGGAGTCCCTTTTTTACTGATTATTTTTTTCATGTTTACTGATGATGAAATAGTTGCAGGTGTGTGGCTCTATTTCTAGTTTCTTTATTCTGTTCCATTGATCTTTGTGTCTGTTTTTGTACCAGACCATAGTGTTCTGGTTATGGTAGCTTTGTAGTATAGTTTCAAGCTGGGTAATGTGATGCTTCTGACTTTGTTCTTTTTGCTTAGGACTGCTTTGGCTACTTGAGCTCTTTTTTGATTCCACATGAGCTTTAGAATAGTTTTTTTTTTTTTTTTTCCCTGATTCTGTGAACAATGACATCAACGGTTTGCTAGGAATAGTATTGAATTTTTACACAGCTTTAGGCAGCATGGTCATATTAACAATATTGATTATCTCAATCCATGAACATGGGATGTTTTCCCATTTATTTATGTCATCTATGCTTTTTTTTTTCAGCAGTGCTATGTAGTTCTTCTTGTTGAGATCTTTTACCTCCTTGGTTAGCTGTATTCCTAGGTATATTATTCTTTTTGTAGTTATTGCAAATGGGATTGCATTCTTGATTTGGCTCTCAGCTTGAACATTATTAGTGTATAGAGATGCTACTGAGTAATTTGAATGATGACTTTACTGAAGTCATTTATCAGTTCTAGGAGTCTTTTGGCAGTGTCTGTACGGTTTTATAGGTATAAAATTACATTGTCTGCAAAGAGAAATAATTTAACTTCCTTTCTTATTTGGATATGTTTTATTTCTTTCCCTTTCCTGATTACTCTGGCTAGGACTTCCAGTTCTAAGAGCAGTGAGAGAGGGCATCCTTTTCTTCTTCCTGTTCTCAATGGGAATGCCTCCAGATTTTGCCCAATCAGCATGATATTGGCCATGGCTTTGTCATAGTTGTCTCCTATTATTTTGAGATATGTTCCTTCAATGCCTAGTTTGTTGAACGTTTTTATGATGGACAGAACTTTGATTTTATCGAAAGCTTTTTCTGTGTCTATTAAGATTATCACATGGTTTTTATTTTTAATTCTGTTTATGTGGTGAGTCACATTTATTGATTTGTGTATACTGTACCAACCTGGCATCCCAGGAATAAAGCCTACTTGATCATAGTAAATTAACTTTTTGATGTGCTACTGGGTACAGTTTATTAGTATTTTGTTGAGGATTTTTCCACCTATGTTCATCAGGGATATTGGCCTCAAGTTTTCTTTACTTTATTTATTTATTTATTTATTTACTGAGACAGGGTCACACTTTGTCACCCAGAATGGAGTACAGTGGTGAGATCTCAGCTCACTGCAGCTTCTGCCTCCCAGGCTCAAGCAATCCTCCCACCTTAGCCTCCTAAGCAACTGAGACTACAGGTGCGCACCACCATGCATGGCTAATTTTTGTGTTCTTTGGTAGAGACAGGGTTTCACCATGCTGGCCAGACTGGTCTCAAACTCCTGAGCTCAAGCGATTCAACCACCTTGGCTTCCAAAATGCTGAGGTTACAGGTGTGAGCCACCACACCTAGTCAAGTTTTTTGTTGTTGTGTTTGTTTGTTTGTTTTGTGTGTGTGTGTGTGTGCGTGTGTGTCTCAGTGTATCTGACAGATTTTGGAATAAGGATGATGCTCATCTCATAGAATGAGTTAGGAAGGAGTCCTTCCTCCTCAATTTTTTTGGAATAGTTTTGGTAGAATGTGTACCAGTTCTTCTTTGTATATTTGGTAGAATTTGGCTGTCAATCTACCTGATCCAGGGTAATTTGATTGGTAGGTTTTTTTATTACTGATTCAATTTCAGAACTCAATATTGGTGTGTTCAGGGTTTCAATTTCTTCCTAATACAATCTTAAGAGCGTGTGTGGTTCCAGGAATTTATCAATTTCCTGTAGATTTTCCAGTTTGTGTGCATAGAGGTGTCCATAATAGTTTCTGAAAAATCTTTTGGATTTCTATGGGATCAGTTGTAATGTAACCCTTGTTGTTTCTTATTGTGCTTTTTGGATCTGCTCTCTTTTTTTCTTTATTAACCTAGCTATCAGCTTGTTGATCTTTTTATCCTTTCAAGAAAACAACTTTTGGTTTTGCTGTTATTTTCCATCAAATTCTGGATCTCAATTTCACTCAGTTCTGCTCTGATTTTAGTTATTTCTTTTCTTCTGCTAGTTTTTGGGTTAATTTATCTTTATTTTTCTAGTTCTTCTAGGTGAGATTTCAAACCATTGATTTGAGATCTTTCAAACTTCTTGATGTAGTTGTTTAATGCTAGAAACATTTCTGTTAACACTGCTTTCGCTGTATCCCAGATATTCTGGTATGCCATTCTGGACATCAGCCATGGCAAAGAATTTATGGCTAAGTCCTCAAAAGCAATTGCAACAAAAACAAAAATTGATATGTGAGATCTAATTAACTGAAGAGCTTCTGCACAGCAAAAGAAACTATCAACAGAGTAAGCAGACAACCTGCAGAATAGAAGAAAATATTTGCAAATTATGCATCCAACAAAAGCCTAATATCCAGAATCTATAAAGAACTTAAACAATTCAACAAGTAAAAGTCAATTTACCCCATTAAAAAGTAGACAAAGGACATGAACAGAAACTTCTCAAAGAAGACATCCATGTGGCCAACAAACTTAAAAAACTGCTCAACATCACTCATCATCAGAGAAATGCAAATCAAAACCACAATAAGATATAGTCTCAGACTGGTCAGTATGACTTTTGTTAAAAGATTAAAAATAACAGATGTTAGTGAGGCTGCAGAGAAAAAGGAATGCTTATACGCTATTGGTGGAATGTAAATTAGTTCAGTCACTGTGTAAAGCAATCTGAAGATTTCTCAAAGAATTTAAAAACAGAACTACCACTCAACCCAACATTCCCATTACTGGGTACATACCCAAAGGAATACAAGTCATTCCACCAAAAAAGACACATGCACACATATGCTCATCACAGTTCTCTTCACAATAGCAAAGATACCAGATCAACCTAGATACCATCAATGGTGGAATGGATAAACAAAATGTAGCACAAATGGAAAACTATGCAGCCATAAAAGAGAAAAACTTATGCCCTTTGCAACAACATGGATGCAGCTGGAGGCCATTATCCTAAGCAAATTAATGCAGGAACAGAAAGCCAAATACTGCATGTTCTCACTTATAAGTGGGAGCTAAACATTGGGTACTCATGGACATAAAGATGGGAACGATAAACACTAGGGACTACAAGATGGGAGTGTGAGGGAGGTGAGGACAAGGGCTAAAAAACTACCTATTTGGATACTATGCTCAGTAACTGTGTGATGGGATCACGGGTGTGACAAACCTCAGCATCGTACAATATACCCATGTATCGAAACTGTATGTGTACCCCTGAATCTAAAATAAAAGTTGGCCTGAGGTTGGTGACTCATGCCTGTAATCCCAGCACTCTGGGAAGCTGAGGCGGGAGGATCTTTTGAGGTTAGGTGTTTAAAAACAGCCTGAACAAAATGGTGAAACCCTGTCTCTACTAAAAATAGTAAAAATTAGCCAGGTATGGGGGTGAACACCTGTAATCTCAGCTACTCTGGAGGCTGAGGCAGGAGAATCTTTTGAATCTAGGAGGCGGAGGTTGCAGTGAGCCAAGATCGCACCACTGCACTCCGGTTTGTGCAATAGAGCGAGACTCCATCTCAATAAAATAAATAAATAAGAATAAAATATAAATTGAAATTTTTTTAAAAGACATAGCATTTGCATATGACTTATATACATCTTCTTATAGACTTTAAATTATGTTTAGCTTACTTATAATACCTACTACAATGTAAAATCCATGTAAATAGTTGTAATATTCTATTATTTACTTGTTATTTTTTACTTAGTATTGTTAACTTTTATTGCTTTTTTTTTTTTTAATTTTTGATCCACAGTTGGTTTAATCTGCAGATGTGAAACCCATGAATACAGAGGGCCAACTCTAGTTTCTATAGATAATTTTGAATCACACTAAGGTTTGTAATTTCAAAAATCAGACCAGGTGTGTTGTCTCATGCCTGTAATCCTAGCGCTTTGGGAGGCCAAGACAGGAGGATCTCTTGAGCCCAGGAGTTCAAGACCAGCCTGGGCAACATACGGAGACCTCGCCTCTACAAAAAATTTAAAAATTAGCCTGCTGGGGTTGCACACATTTGTGGTTCCAGCTACATGGGAGGCTGAGGTGGGAGGATCTCTTGAACCTGGGAGGCTAAGATTGCAGTGAGCCAAGATAGTATCACTGCACTACAGCCTGGGCAACAGAGCCAGACCCTGTCTCAAAAAAAAAAAAAAATCCTTACAATTTAAAAGAACTAGAGCATCAATATTAATGGGACATAATGAAGACTGTTGTCTAATCCCATAGTTAAAGATAGCAAGGGTGCACCAGCTACAATGACAACTCCTTTCCTTCCTCACACAGAGTACTCCTCGTGGAGGCAGACATGTGTAGAGAGCTGTTGCTGCAAAGTGGTGCAGAGCAGGCACCCAGAGCCAAGGCCAGGCACAGGACATCTTTGCCTTCAGACCTTGTGCAAGTATCTTAACCTCTCTGTGTCCTAGTTTTCTCACTTTTCAAATCAGTACAACAGTAACTTCTACATCAAAGGTGCTGAAAATTAAATGTCAATAGATACACATGGAGAAGAGTATTTGGTATGCACATAGTGAATACTTTAAAAATGTAAGTTACCCTTTTTATATGTTGAAGTACAGGAGGAACATATAAGAATGAAAGAGTATAGATTGTTTGTTATGGATTGAATTATGACTTCCCAATTCCATATGTTGAAATCCTAATTCTTAATACTTCAGAATGTGACCTTATTTAGAGATAGGGTCGTTGCAATGTAAGTATTTAAGTGGAGGTCATACTGGAGTAGGGTGGGTCTTTATTGCAGTATGACTAGTGTTATAAAAAAGAGAAATTTAGATGCAGACACACATAGGAGAATGTCATGTAAAGATAAAGGCAGAGATAGGGTGATATTCTACAAACCATGTAATGCAAAGTTTGCCATCAAATCACCAGAAGCTAGGAAGGAAACATAAAACATCCTGTCCTGTTGCCCTCAGAACCAACCCTGATGACACTTTGATCTTGGACTTCTAGTCTCTAGAACTGTGAGACAATATATTTAAGACACCCAATTTGTGATACTTTGTTACAATAGTCCTAGAAGCTAATACATTGATCTGAAACTGGTAATACATAAATCTGTCCATGTTCTTGATTTTCTAAAGTAGAAGTGTAAAGACAAAAAAGAAAGACTTTCCCTGCTATTCCCACCAAGTTTTTACTGTTTGGTAAATGGCCACATACATCATGTTGTTTTGTGAGCCTCACACAAGCCAGTAAGAGAGTCTCCGAGTAAACCCGTGGGAGATACTGAGGTTATCAGCAGGAATGGAAGACTGGCCTTCATCCACGGGCTGGAATCACAAGGGACTTCAGACACGTCCATCATCCGAAGCTACCATGGACAGAACCCTGGGTGTGAGTCATTCTCTGAAAAGCCAACATTTGGGGATGCCCCGAGTTCTAGGCTGGTGCCTCCTTCTCTGCAGAATTCCATGACACTGGGCTTATTTGATGTGTTTACATCACATTGTTTAAAGAAAAATAGCTCTGGAGTTAGATTACCCTGATTAAAGCCATGACTTCCTCATTTGCTAGAGATGCTACATTGGACAAGACGCTTAACATTATTGTGCTATCAATTTCCAAATTTTGTTAAAGTGGCTATCATATTAACTGACCTTTGCTTATAGGTTTATTGGAAAAATTAACTATAATGTGAAGGGCATAGGATAGTGACTGGCATATAGAAAACATGCAATAAATGTTATTCTATAATTTATTATTATTTATTATTATTCTGTAATATAGTCTTTTAAACACACCTGTGTTTACTGTAATATGGAAAAAAAATCTCTCAAAAACTTGGTGAAATTTTTTTTTATTTTTTTGAGATGAAATCTCGCTCTGTCACCCAGGTTGAAGTACAGTGGCGCAATCTCGGTTCACTGCAGCCTCTGCATCCTGGGTTCAAGTGATTCTCCTGCCTCAGTCTACCGAGTAGCTGTGATTACAGGTGCCTGCCACCATGCCCGGCTAATTTCTGTATTTTTAGTAGAGTCAAGGTTTCACCATATTGGCCATTCTAACTTTGAACTCCTGACCTCAGCTGATCCACCTGCCTTGGCCTCCCAAGGTGCTGGGATTACAGGTGTAAGCCACTCCATCTGGCCAGTCAAATAATTGTTACATGGGTGTTTTGTGTTCAGCATTGTGACTGAATAGAGAGACCACATTATGGCAGAAAATATATGCACTTCACAGTCTTAGAAGAAGTAAGAACATTCTTCAAACCCCCTACTTCATCATGCCCAATTTAAAAGAAAAAAAAAAAGTGTTATCTGGAGTCAGAGTAAAGAGTTGGGACAGAGAGGTGAACAATCAGGGCAGGACAGTTGTCCTGAAGGAAGACACCAATAGTAACTCAATCCCTGAGCCTTCAGGGATTAAGAAACCTGAGCTTGAGATTTCCACACTAAACCCTGATAGGGAAAAAGATAGAAAGAGGTTCAGATTTTTGATGCTCCATGGCAATTGGCAAAGCAGAGGTAAACCATCTTTAGAGAAAAGCTTTCATGAATGATGTCTAAGCAATGAGTTCATAAGGATCAACCAGTGTTAGAGAAGGCGATCTACCATGCATGAGAATCAACAGAAATATAGAATGATATTCTTACTTCTTCAAAGATACCAGATACTGGAATTGCCAAACACAGAATAGTAAACAGCTATGTGTACAATTATTACAGAAATAAAGGTGTCAGTTTCAATGATGAACATGCAACACAGATCATCAAGAATAAGTAGGAAGCATGATTTTAAAATACAACTTTTGGGGAAACCCAAAATATGCAATTTTGAATTTAAAATTTAAAAATTCAATAGATGGTTCATAGTAGAGATAGTTGAAACATTTAGTGAACTAGAAGATGTAGAAATAGAAGGTATATCAAAAATTGTACAGAATGCATCACACACAAAGTTAAGAAAATGGCAAATGTGTATAAACCTTAAAAGATATGAAGGATAGAATGAGAATAGGATGTGTATATCTAATTAGAGTTACATAAGAAGAAAAGAGAGACAATATTTGAAAAAATAAAGAATGCAAATATTCTAAACCGATGAAAAATGTAAATCTGCATATGCAGGAATACAATATTCACAGGTAGATAAATTAAATCTTCCAACTAAAAGCATAAACACTGGAAAATGTCAAGTAGAAGCTAATTAAACTGTTTTAATATGCAGATGATGTAACTGTCTACCTAAAATCTCCACCCCCACAATCTATAAATTGTTAAAATGATAAGGATAATTTAGATAGGGAGCTGGACAGAAGACGTCTATACAAAAATTAATTTTCTAAAAGCAACAAGCAGAAATTTAAAAATATAACATTTGTTATAAAATAACACCAAAACACATCAAATTTCATCTAATAAAAGATACGTATCACCTATACAAAGAAAGTCATGTAAATGTATTTAAATATATTTCAAAGGCCTAAATAATACAGATTTCATTTCATTAGATAAATAAAATCATTTTCCAGTTCTCCCCAATTTGATCTAAACACCCAATATAATTTCAACAAAAATTCCAGTAGCATTTTCTGTGAAATTTGACAAAATTATTCTGGAGTTAATTTGGAAAAGCAAGGCAAAAATATGCCCAAGGGGCCAGGTGCGATGGCTCATGCCTGTAATCCCAGCACTTTGGGAGGCCGAGACGGGCGAATCACGAGGTCAGGAGACGGAGGCCATCCTGGCTAACACGGTGAAACCCCGTCTCTACTCAAAATACAAAAAAATTAGCCAGGGGTGTTGGCGGGCGCCTGTAGTCCCAGCCACTCGGGAGGCTGAGGCGGGAGAATGGCGTAAACCCGGGAGGCGGAGCTTGCAGTGAGCCGAGATCATGCCTCTGCACTCCAGCCTGGGGGAAAGAGCGAGACTCCATCCATCCCAAAAGCAAACAAACAAGCAAACAAAAAAATGTCCAAAACTTTCCTAAAGAAGAAAAAGAAAAAAAAATCAGGCATATTCTACCAGATGTAAAAACTTATTATAAAGCCATAAAAATTAATATAGCTATTTTTTTATGTATCCATACCTTGATCAATTAAACAGAGAACCTAGAAACAGGAATTATGATCAAAAAAAATCATTGAAGATCATTAGAAAAAGCGGTGCTTATTCAATACATGAAAATAGGATATTGGGTTGTATAATAGAAAAATGTACAAAAGATATTAATAAAGAATTATATAAAAGACTAAACACATATGGCTGACATGAAAAGATCTTCAACTCTTTAATGATCTTTAGAAATACAAATTACGACCACAATGAGATGCTGCTCTTTTACATTCATTAGATTTGCAAAATCTTAGAAACCTGACAAGATTAAAATGTTCACATGGGTATGACATAACTGGAACACACATTCTGCGGAAACTGTCATTGATACAACATTTTGGAAAACAATTTGTTTTTCATTTTGTAGGAAGTGTGAAAAAGCGTAAATTGTCATGTCAGAAACATACATACTGGATTTTTGTCCTTAAACGTAGAAAATTAAGTTAGTATTTGGTTGCCATTACACACTGAAACTCAGTCAGATGTTTTACAGAGAGGAAATCATCCATTAAAGTAGATATATCTCCTCAACCTCATTGTTCCTCCCTATGAGATAATGGTATAAAATTGCCACTAAATGCAGGGAAAGAAGACTTACCTTTCCAGACAACCTACTTAAAATGATAGTGTTTTCCTAGTGGCTTAGTTGGCTGTCTAATTGGAGCCGACATGGTTTCAAACGGCAGCTAAAAGCCTGGCAATAAAAGTATGCTCACTCGAGGCTGGCATTATAAACAATAACTTGAGAAAATACACATTGAGATGAAAGTCAAATTTACAAAAAGACCATATGATGACTCAATGGGTTGGCTAGAAACATCTGTTACTGAAATAATAGAATGTGGCAAGGTGGAGTTTCTCCAAAGATAAAATAGAAACTCTCTATGGCCTTAAACAGGAATGTGTTCAGGATGCAGTTGAAATGTCAGTCTTTTTTTTTTTTTTTTTTAATGTGCAAATCCACTGAGGCAACCTACACATGACTTCTCTGATTCACAAGTAGCATTAAAAAACTTGGACCTCAGTCAGGCACAGTAGCTCAGGCCTATAATCCTGGCACTTCAGGAGGTTGAGGCAGGCGGATCACCTGAGATTAGGAGTTCGAGACCAGCCTGGCCAATATGGGGAAACCCTGTCTCTACTAAAAATACAAAAATTGGCAGGAGTAGTGGCGCTCGCCTGGAGCCCCAGTTAATCGGGAGGCTGAGGCAGGAGAATCCTTCGAATTTGGGATGCGGAGGTTGCAGTGAGCTGAGATCATGCCACTGCACTCCAGCCTGAGTAACAGAGCGAGACTATGTCTCAAAAAAAAAACAAAACAAAACAAAAAAACCAAAAAAGTGGACTTTGAGAAGAGACAGGGAACAAGAGCTGGAGTATTTAGCTTTAGGGATCGCTGGTTAGTTCACCTCCCTTGTACTTCTCTTATGTTTGGGGTCTTTTCCACATTTTATTGCTCAGAAAATCATTGGAAATTAGATTTTATCTATTAGGCTTGGCATCATGGCTGTCTTTCTTTCTAAAAATATTTGTCTTACAACACTTTATGAAAACCTAGTCAGATGTTTTATTAGGAAAATGAATAAAACAATAAAAAGCATCATTCTTTTGGAAAAAAAAAAAAAGCACAAAATTAACCTATTCTGAACAACAGGAGTAATTTTAATCCATAGTTACATTTAGTTTCTTTTTAATATAAATGTATAAAATTAAATCTAAACCATTAGAAACTAACTGGCTATGCAATATATACATTGTTGAAATCTTTTATTAATGTATTGGCTTGTGAGTCCCAGCACACTCAATGCTATTAAAAGACATCCAGGACTTGTGCTGGAAATCTCTGTGGAAAATGCATGCATTTTCTTCCAGTTTCCTTAAAAATCATCACACTGTGAGCATTTATAAACTTCATAAGATAAAACACACACAGTCAAAGTAGAGACCATATTTTGAGAAGTTATTTGTGTTGGGCCGTCTCCATATGTTAGTTTTTTTTGGCTATAAAACAATCCTAAGAGGTTATCATTATTAATTCCACTGTACAGACAAGGTAACCCAGGTTCAAAAAGATTAACAACTTGCATTTACAGAGTTTATGAGTATAAACTGTCGATTTAAACCAAGATTGTCAAGGTTCATGTTGTTCTTATTATTCTATACTGCATTCATTCCGAAGTCATTTCTGATTTTGCTCATGCCCTGTTCATCACGTTTATTTGTTCAATAAGTATTCGTTGAGTACTTTCTCTATGCCAGTCTCTATGCCATAGGTTTAGGATACAGAATTACGGATTACAGATTGTTTAAAATTAGAGAATATTTACGGCCAAGTGTAGAAAAATCTCTAGAGTAGGGAGACACCTATGAATGCAGTTGCCCAAAGTGAACTGACTGTGGCTGCCAAAAACACCTCAAGAAACTGACAGCAGGTGTTCTCTAGGAAGTAAAATAAACTGTGAATAATGCTTGTCCTTACAAATAAGCAATAACCAACTGGCAAGAATGTAAGAGGAGAGGAGTTAGAAAGGCTGGATTTGGAATCTCAGCTCTGCCCTTTATGAGCTGTGAAAACATGGACAATGAGATGAAGCTTTCCATGTTTGTTTCTTCAGCTGTAAAGCAGGAAAATGATAATAGTCAATTTCTTGAAGAAATGAAAAGAAAATATTGCTGTGGTTTGAATGTGTGTGCTTCCCTCAACCCCCTGAAATATTTGTATGTTGAAACCCTAATCACCAATGTGATGATATAGATAGGGCCTTTGGGAGATGATTAGATCATTAGGGTAGAGCTCTCATAAACAGCCCCCTTATAAAAGAGGCCCCAGAGAGCTGCCTGGCCCCACAGCAAGAAGATATCATCGAGACACCGAATCTACCAGTGCCTTTATCGTGGTCTTCCCATCCTCCAAAACTGTGAGAAATAGATTTCTGTTGTTTGTGAGCCAGACAGTTTATGGTATTTTGTTGTAGCAGTCCTCACAGACTAAGACACACATAAAACTTCAAGCACACAGAAGATAATCAAACACTACTGCCACTATCATTTTTATTTCCCTAAACCTTCCCTTCATGTATCTGGAACCTATGCTAATATAGCAGAAAGTCATCATCCACTTAGTTAAAGGAAAAATATTTTAACATAATATAACAGTTTTCAGTTCAGAACTTTCACTTTTGGAAATGCAGACACAAAAATAAAACCAAATTATAAATATATTTTCTTGAAAAAGATTTTTTTTTCTTTTACATGCTAAAGTACACTATAAATACATGTGAAGTTGGTTATATATAATCCTTTAAAAGTTTAAGAGCTCAACTCCCTGGATTTTGCTCTTTCATTCTGTTTGTAATTAGGCCCCTTGTATGGGTCACCTGCCAATGAAGATGTGGAACTAACTTTCCCTCTTTCTTTTTGTCCAACAGTGATTGTCACCATTGGCTAACCATTGAAAGCACCTGCAGAGCTTTGAAAACTACTGTTGTCTGGGTCCTCATTCCCAGAGATTCCAATTTAATTGTCTGGGATGAAGCCTTGACATCAGGATTTTTAAAGCTCCCCAAGAGATTCTATCTATGTACCATTAGAGTTGAGGGTCCTATCCCTCAATAGCTTCATTATATATTTGCCACTGACTGGTTAAAATTTTATGTGTGGGTTACAGTAGGAGAGAAAATTAATGAACTGCACAAGAGAGCTGAGGAAATTACCAGCATGCAGCACAAAAAGAGACGGGAAAATGAGTGCAAGGTTAAAAAGCATGGAGAATGAAATAACAGGTTTGATGTGCTCTATGTTTCAGAAAAAGGTAAAGATAATAGGATAGGCAATATCAATATGTCTAAGAATTTTTTAGTTCTGAAGGAAGATAAAAACCTTCAGTTTGAAGAAGCACACAGATACGGTTTGGCTCTGTGGACCCACCCAAATCTCAGGTTGTATTGAAATCCCAATGTTGGGGGAGGGATCTTGGGGAAGGCGATTGGATCATGGGGGTAGATTTCCCCCTTGCTGTTCTCATGATAGTGAGTGAGTTCTCACAAGACCTGGTTGTTTAAAAGTGTGTGGCACTTCCTCCTTTGCTTTTTCTCTCTCCTCTTTCACCATGAGAAGACTGTCCCTGTTTCTCCTTCACCTTCTGCCATGATGATTGTAAGTTTCCTGAGACCTCCCCATCCATGCCTCCTGTACAACCTGTGGAAATGTGAGTCAATTAGACCTCTTTTCTCCATAAATTACCCAGTCTCATAGCAGTGTGAGAATGGACTCATACACACACCAAGCTGGGAGAGAGAAGATGTCTTCTTCCCACACCCAATGTTTCCTTTCAGGTGTACAGAATGTCATTGATGTGATCCAACACGGGCCTTTATCCTCCCTCTAACTCACATGTCCCTTGGTGTATTAGTCGAGGTTCTCTAGGGTAAAAGAACCACTATGATCTATATAGATGAGAGGACATTTATTATGAGATAAATGTCCAAATATTGGCTCATGGGATTATCATGGATGAGAAGTCTCACAATATGACATCTGTAAGCTGGAAACCCAGAAAACCCAGTGGTGTAATTGAGTCTCAGTCTGGAGGCTTGAGAACCAGGGGAGCCCATGGTGTAAGTGCCAATTTGATGAAGAAAACCTCAAAACCGGGGTGGAATGCAGGGGAAAAAGTGAGCACTGGTATAAGTCCCAAGTCCAAAGGTCTGAAAGCCAAGAGTTCTGATGTCTGAGAGAAGGAAAAGACAAATGTCCCAGCTCAAGAAGAGAGAGAAAGAGAATTGCTTTCACCGCCAAGGCAAATCCCTCAGGGGATTAGATGCTGCCTGCACATATTGGTGAGGGCAATCTTGCAGTCTACTGATTCAAATGCTAATCTCTTCCAGAAATACCCTCATAGACACACCCAGAAATAATGTTTTACCAGTTATCTTGGCATCCCTTAACCCAGTCAAGTTGATGCATAACATTAACCATCACACCTCGGGAGTGATTTCTCTGACTAGCAAATATAGAAAAAGCATCTGGATATGCACAATAAGATATGCTAAGATATGCTGGATAGGCTTAGCTCTTTCTTCTTCCTCACTGAAGCCAATTGCCCAGGGAAGGCTTACCTGGGCCAGACCTGTCCTTACCTCACCTTACCTGGCCTTACCTGAGGCCAGACCTCTTTTCCCAGTAGTTGCCCAGTCCAGTGCTGCCTGGAACAGGACTGGTGAGTCTGTCTAATTCTGAGGTGAGAATGTAAGGAAGTGGGAACTCACATACCAAAGGAGGGAGTGTAAATTAAAACCACCACCTTTGAGGGCATAATTGGACAAACAAATCCTTAAGTTGAAATGCACATTATCTATGCACTGGCAGTTCCACTCTGGAACTGGATATAGTCCCATGAAACTCCCTTGCAAGTGGATATTAAAAATGTGTAAAGGTCATTGATTGTAGCAGTGAGAAAACTACTCCAATGCCGATCAATAGGTATATGGTATAGTCACAGAATAAATACTATGCAATGTTAATATTCACGAACTACATAGATTTATATAGATGCGGATAAATCGTAAGATATTGAGTGAAAAAATTCACTCAAATTTTTAAAACAAGTACACATATATAATGTTATATATAGTTTATGAATATGTACATATATAATAAAAGTAAATCATTTAATGGGGTGGATCTTCACGACCGTGGAGGGAGTTACTTCTGTGGAGGGTGTGAACCTCCACAACTTGAGACAGGTCTCAGTTAATTTAGAAAGTTAATTTAGCCAAGGCTGAGGACGCATGACCATGACATAGCCTCAGGAAGCCCTAAGGATGTGTGCCTGAGGTGGTCAGAGCACAGCTTGGTTTTGTACATTTTAGGGAGACATGAGACATCAATCAACATACGTAAAATGAACATTAGTTTGGTCCAGGTCACGGGTACGTAAGAGTCAAACAGTTGCATTCTTTTGAATTTTTGATACGCATTTATCCCAGTGAGCAGAGAGATGACTGAAGAAAATGGGAGGCAGGTTTGTCCTAAGCATGTCACAGATTGAATTTTCCCTTTAGTTTAGTGATTTTGGGGGCCCAAGATCTTTTTCTTTCACAAGGGAAACAGAACAGTGTATATATATATATATGTGTGTGTGTGTGTTACAGGCAAGTATACTGTGTTACAGTATATATATATGTGTGTGTGTGTGTGTGTGTGTGTGTGTGTGTGTGTGTGTGTGTGTGTTACAGGTAAGCTTTCCTTTCCCTAAACTTATGTCCTATTTCATCCTAAAGGAGAAGGCCATTCTGGTTCCACTCCACCCCACTTTATTATATGAGAATGTCCACAGTTTGGGAAGCATCTGAAACTGCTTCTGCTCTCCCTTCCACCCTCTTCTACAGGTCTCCTCTAGGAGGAGCCATTGAGCCTGCAGGTGAACTAGGGAGCGAATGCTTCCTTTCCTCTGGGTTTTCTGAACAACCTCCATACACCATCTGCATCGCTGTAAGGCAAGCTTATGAGGCAGTTATGTCTGTGAGTGATGAGGTGAGTCTGCACAGGTGGGTACTAAAATAGCGAATTTTTTGGCCACTGATCCAGTTCAGCTCTGCTAGCATGCCTTGTAGCTTAATCCTCATCTGTCTGTCTCTTGAATTCTTTACTCAGTTTCAGAGCTTGGAAGCAGAAGATAAAATTGCTGTCAGTCTTCTAAAATGCCAGTATCTCCAATGTGGACACTCAAGAGGACAGGATTTGAAATTCTAGGATACATGTATTATATCCCCAAAGGGGTCAAGATCTAAATAATAAATGGAATGAGTTTGTAATTTAGTCATAAACAGATAAAATACTATTAATGCTATAATAAAAATGATAACATATGCCAAACGCTAGATTCGGTATTTATATTTCAATGTCTGGCAAAAGTTCTGTAGCAAAGTCATTGTTATCCTCATTGTACCGTTGAGACAACTGAGTTTAAGCTTTAAACAAAGCTTTAAACAAAGGAAGCTTTAAACAAAGATCACAGAAGTTGGATATGACAGCGACATTACATGATTCCATACCTATTTTATCTTTCTCCTGCAGTAAATGAGCCTAGAAATTAACTTTGCTCTGAGTCAGGAAGTGGACAATATCCTTTGGGAGATCACTAGTATTATGAAACAAAAAGAACTTGGATTTTCTCATTAAATCACCAGTGCAACTCTATGGAAAGCCAGTAGAAAAGCAAACAACTGCTTTTCTTTTTATGTGCGCTGATCACAATTATTGTTTCGAAGCTCTTCATAGAGAAGCACGCACCAGGCAAATAATTTCATGGTAGAGTAAAATTAAGATTGCATATTTCACTGTGCTATGTAATGGAAAGTTACATAACATTCGGGAAACACGTGTGGGTTTTATTATGGTTTTTGGCAATTTTTGCAAGGGAGGTGAGATGTAATAAAATGGTCTCACTTTAATACATCAAAATATGTTGAAAGTAAAGTGTGAAAAAATATTCTCAACCAAAAAATATCAAAATTGATTCAAAATATTACTGGGAGACAGGCTACTGGGTTGTAGGGGTACATATGAGGACTGTTTTATTTAGTTTTGAGAATCCACTGCATCTGGACACCTTGTGTTTTTGTAGTGCAGAAAACTGGATTGCGTGTATTAATGCTTTTGTGTGTGCTGAAGTATATGTATTGACATTTCCTGGCCATAGCAATTGCTAATTATGTGTGTGTCCAGAATGGACAAAAAGCCCAACCACAAGCAATAACAGGTTTGGAAAATTTGCCCTCGGTATCCTAGTTCTCTGTGAGACTTTCCTCACGATGAACCTCACTCTGCCTCATCTCCTAAGTGCACAGCGACCTGGTGCTCTTCCCTCCTCTTGACTTGTTTCAAGGATGTTGCATTACAAAACCCCAGGGGCACCATTCATAGACAGGTTGTACCTCCAGGGCAGACCGTTTATGTAAACTACAATGTGAAAGTCCTTCCTGAGATTGTGCCACCTGGTGACCCTCACCTGACCACCTGTTTACCTTCCCAACCTCTTCTGCACCCCACTGGCTCTTTGCACGTGGCCTCCTTTCAGTTCCTCAAATGTGCCATCTTCGTGCTACCCCACAGCCTCTGCACTTGCTCCTCTCTCACTCAATCATTCAACGCACACTCTCAAAGTGTTCTCAGCATGCTGTCTTCTATACTAGACACCAAAGCAGTAACCAAACATCGATGATGTCGAGAATTATTCATTTCTTGCCTGCCTGATTTCATTATAGGCAAATAAAATAATCCCAAAACGAACACATTCAGGGTTCAAATAAAATTAAACAACAAGCATACAACAAAATGGCATGCTGTACATTTCATGATATTTTTGCAAATGTTCACTGAAGAGACAGATGTACTTGAGGAAAGAGTGTGTATGGTAATTGGGACCCTCAGTTTTCAGTCCTCAAAATCTACCTTAAACTGGTTTAACAGAAAAAGAAGTGGGAAGTGAGGTTGAAATGCACATGCAACTAGAAAATCCAAAGTGTGGATCTGAGACCCAGCTAAATCCAGGGGCTCAAATATTATATTTTGAGCTTTCTACCCATTTCCTTTCTATTTCTCAATTTCTTGGGTTTGCTGGGCTTCACTTGTTGGCATTAGTTGTGCCTGTTTCAGTCAGGCTTTTGTTTCCTTGAAGGTCAAGATGTGCATCTTAGCAAAAAGAAGAGAAAGCCTGCATCTCAGCAACTATGCATCAAATGCACGGATAGACTGTCTGAGTCTGTTTGGTTTCATCACTGTATGTAGGAGGATTGAATACCATGCTTAACCAGGCCTGGGTAGCATGCCCACACCTCTACACGAATAGAGACTTAAAGTACTGTAATTGATCATTCCTTCACAGTAACATGAATGGAGGATGAGTGACCTCCCTACAGAAAGTGACTGTTCTTATCAAAAGTAGATGGAAATGGAAATGTGTTCTATATAGTTAAAACTATCGCTGCCAGTTTTTATTTTGATTACCCTCAAAACAGAGTCTAAAACGAGGATGTGGGTATGGTTCATTCCAGAGAACACAAGTGAGGAAATGTAGGAAGTAGGAGAGGGAAGGAAGAAAAATCAATAAGGAATAAATTAATACACAGATTTCTACTGTGACTAACCGGGACTTCTTTATACTTAGAACTCTCCAGAAACCAGGTAGAACATATCTCGGAATTAGCCACTAGAAGAGAGGAAAATCGGGGGGATTATTCCCTGGCTTACCCTCTGTTGGTTAATGGTTGCCTCCGGGCTGTTAACTCTCCCTGCTCCCAGTGGAACAAGAAAGTTCTCAGGCAGAGAACAAAGGAGGTACCCAAGGTAGGCATCTGTCCATGCCAGGAGTGGCAGCTGCAGCTGGCCAAGGGGATATGGAGGGAGGTATGAGCCATGTGTGCTACAGCACCACAAACCACTGCAATATAGAAAGTGACATCTGAAATAAAGTGTGCAAAAAATATCATCTAATGAGACGCAGGAAGAAGAAAACTATAACTTTTTAATATTTTTTCATTTGGGGTCCTCAATCCATCACTAACAGAAAAATTTAAGATTTCTCTACTATTTATCTAATATAATATGAAATAAACTAGTGTCTTCTAATATTTAGTGTACAGACCAACACTGGCACCCTCGCTCAGTCACCTGTGGTAAGCAAGATCTCCTAAGAGAGAAAGGGATGTCACCCAGCTATCAGTTACAAGGCACCAGGCTGGCTCATCCACTGGCTAGGCATTTCAAATTATTGGAGTTTACCCAGTGCTCAGTTAAGTTGATTTACAGATAGTATTGTTACTAAATTGACACTCACAAAATGGAAAAGTGGCTTATAGTGTGTGCTACCAAAAAAGCACCAGAGGGAAGAAAATGATTATAACGTAATAAGGGAAGAAGGAAATGCAGAGATGAGGTGAGAAAATGTATGCTATAATACATACGATTTCAACCCTGTGTAATTTATTTGGGCTTTAAGTGTGGTCACTTTGGGAAATGCTTTCTGTGTGATTGAGAAAAAAATGTGTATTACACTTTTGTTCGGTGCAATATTTTATTTATATAAATTGAGTCCAAATTGCAAATCATGCTGTTCAAATTGGTTTTACCCTCCTTGTGTTTGACGACTCATTGTATAATTCACTCAAAGTGTTTTAAAATTTCCCATTATGATTATGGGGATTTTGTTTCTGCATGTAGTTTCTGACATCTTTCTTTCTGCATTTTGAACCTCGTTATTAGGTTCATAAAAAACTAGAAGCATCATATATTTGTTAAATAAACATTTTTGTGATGAAGGTGGAACCATTTTCACTCCTGCAAAGTTTTTTACCTTCAAGTAGATTTTTCCTGATATTAACATACCTGCACCATATTATATCAGTTAATGTTTGCATTGTATGGCTTTTCTCAATTATTATTACTTGTGTATGTGTATGTTTGATGGAGTTTCACTCTTGTTGCCCAGGCTGGAGTGCAATGGCATCATCTCGGCTCACCGCAACCTCTGCCTCCCGGGTTCAATCGATTCTCTTGCCTCAGCCTCCAGAATAGCTGGGATTACAGGCATATGCCATCACTCCTGGCTAATTTTTGTATTTTTAGTAGAGATATGGTTTCTCCATGTTGGTCAGTCTGGTCTCGAACTCCTGACCTCAGGTGATCCGCCCACATTGGCCTTCCAAAGTGCTGGGATTACAGGCATGAGCCACTGTGCCCGGTCTTTTCAATTATTTTTTATTCAGCCTTTCCGGATCTTAAACTTTCAGATAATTTTCTTTTATTTGCAATCCATTATGGCAACTTTTATCTTTTAACTTTCACATGTATTCAATTTCCATTAAATTTAATTTATAATATCTTGGGGTGTAAATCTATCGATTTACCATGTCCTTTATTTTTGACCAACTATTGAATTTTCTTTTTTCTCTTCTGTTTTGCCTTCCATGAACTAATTAAATTTTTTAGTATTTTATTTCTCTCTTTTCTCTGAATTAAGAAATTATGTTATTTAGTGCTTACCTGAGAAATAAAACATACATTCTTGACTTATCAATGTCTAATATTAACTGATTCTTTGACACTCCTGCTAAATAAGTCAAGAATCTTAGAAAAACTTTACATTAATTTAAATAATATGCTATTGTTACATATTTTATTCTCCATATACATATATATATATTTTTTGTTTGTTTGTTTGTTTGTTTTGTTTGTTTTGTTTTGTTTTGTTTTGTTTTGATACAGAGTCTTGCTCTGTCGCCCAGGCTGGAGTGCAGTGACCGGCTCTCGGCTCACTGTAAGCTCTGCCTCCCAGGTTTACGCCATTCTCCTGCCTCAGCCTCCCGAGTAGCTGGGACTACAGGTGCCCGCCACCTCGCCAGGCTAGTTTTTTGTATATTTTAGTAGAGATGGGGTTTCACCATGTTAGCCAGGATTGTCTCGATCTCCATATATTTTAAACCACATAACACATTATTGATGTTTTAGATCATCAATAATGTACATTTATATACAATAATGTGCCTTAATATACAATAAATATATATTTAAATTTGTATGCATATTTATCTTCTATATCTTTTCAATCATTCGTCTGTCTCCAAACTTCATTCTCAGATCATTTTTATTCTCCTTGAAGAACACACTTTCTTCTCTATTTTAGGCTCTATTTGGAAGTGACAAATCTCTGCTTTATCTTAAAATGCTTTAATTTAACCTTTTAATAAAGTGAATTCTTGATGGGCTCTTATATTCTTTCAACCCATGTAAGAACACTCATTGTTTCTGTTCAGTATAGTGTATACATATTTTTATGTAATCTGATGTTTGAAAATTCTGGTCGTCCTTAAAATTTTGGCATTGTTATTGTTTCTCTGCAGTTTCTCTAGGATGAACCTACATGAGAAATTATTTTTATTTTTCTTGTGGGATTGACTGGGCTCTGAACGTAGAATGTATGTCTTTCAACTATTTTTGAAAACATTTACTCATTATTTCTTTAAATGTATTTTCTAACTCATTTCGTCTCTGTTCCTTCTGGCATTCCAGGTTTAAAAAATAATAATAATAAGCTTTCTCACTGTATCATGTGGTTCTTTTACCTTGTCTTCACAATTTTCCATCCCCTTGTCTCTTCGTGCCTCATTTTAAATGGGGAACTGGCATAATAAGAAGTAGAATAAATAAAGTAAGAAGAAAATAATACACTCTGCAGTTGTATCTAGTCTATGATTAAACTCATACTTGAAGACCAGAATTTTGGTTGCTGTAGTTTGCAGTTCTAAATTTGTTCTATTTATCTTTCCATTGTCTTCATCCAGAGGGTTAATCACTGTATCAGTTAGAGTTCTCCAAAGAAGAAGAAGAAGAATACATATATATAAATACGCACACACACCCCCACACACATATGTACACAGACACAGACACAAAAACACACGCACAGATTAAGAGATTTCTTTCAAGGAATTGTCTTACATGATTATGCAGAAACTGGCAAGTGAAAAACTTCCAGAAAATCCTCAGGCAGGAACTGATACTGCAGTCTTGAGGAAGGATTTTCTTCCTCAGAGAAACCTCAGTTTTGCTCTCAAGGCCCTTCAACTGATTGGATGAGGCCCACCACATTATCAAAGATAATCTATTTAAAGTCAGCTGATTGTAGATGTTAACCACATCTACCAATGCCTCCACAGCAACAGCGAGACAATGTTTAATTAAAAAATAGGCAGTATAGCTGGCCAAGTTGACATATAAAACTAGCTATTACAATCTGTATTTTCTAGTTTGCTGTCATCAGAAGCAGAAAACCATCACCTTTTCAAGAAACAACTTTTCTGTGTATTCATGGAAAGCCAGCTTCTGGGTCACTAAGCAGGTAAGAACCCTGACTGGTAGGCTTCTCAGCATCCACTCTTAGTCTCCATCTTGAAGCTATATTAATGCCAGCAAGCCTATGGGCTTAAGGGATACTGACTTTACCCTGGCTCTAGAATGAAAGGGGTGTGTTATGGCAAATTTCATAAGCCTCAGAGCTCCTCCTTTCCAAGAGCTCCTTCCAAAGCTCTAGTGGGAACTAGTAATGAGCTCATCTGGCAAATATTTTGCAACATTTGCAAAAGTTATTTTAACAATAATTGGTTAAGGCTTCTATCTTTAAAAAATATATATTGTAGAATTGTTCCAAGCATTTAATTAAGAAAAGTACTGTGATTAAGAAAGAACAATTAAGTGCTTGCAACAATTAAAGTATTTAATTTAGCTTTTTAAAATGTGTATTTTTAATTGCAGCATTTGTTAGCTTGTTAAAATGTGTAATTTTTCTATCCTTGCTCTAAATGAATATTTATACCTAATTCATATAAGTAATTTCATGTTCCTTTTTCTTAAAGATCCCTCCCCCAACCCAAATAATATAACTTTGCATTCCACAACACTTGAATGTGCAACCAGCAGTAATTGTTTCAGGAATATTTAGGAGCCCATTTGAATCAATGGGCCAGGAAAAGGTATCACTGCAGTTTTCAAGACAGGAAGAAGTTGTCTCTTTCTCTTTCTCTTTCTCTTTCTCTTTCTCTTTCTCTTTCTCTTTCTCTTTCCCTTTCTCTTTCTTTCTCTAAATGTTTCCTAATGAGCCACAGAAATAAATAAATTTCACATCACAGCTCAGTGCACACATTGTCTATAATTAACAAAAGTTGTATAAAAGGTGTTTATCTTTCCCACATGTAATTCATTCTGATGTTTTCAGATTCTATTCTGTTCTAATATTTTCTCTTGCATTAGTTTATCTAAATGCTGGTCATGGTGGACTATATTGTTTATATGATCGGCTGACGGGTCATCAACACATTATGAAAAGCCCCACTCTAAGGTTAGGGTGAAGAGTTGATGTCTGGAGCTGCTGTAGCCACTTAGCTATGAAAAGTTAAGTCAGCCAAACAAAAGTAAAGCTGAGAGGATTGTAGAGAATTAGAAGTAGGGGTGTCTCATCACTTCATACCTGAAGCTTAAATAGCTGTGGAATTTTCTTTCACTTGGGACCAAAACCCTTTTATAGTGTTAGAATAAAACTAATTTAAAATGACACATCACTGAATATTTATTATGGTTCATTGAATATTTATTGACTATTAAGTAGCAATACTCAAAGCTACTTTAAATTTGTTATGTTTTATTCTGGTTCTGGAAATTAAAAGCATCCTAGATCTTCTGCATCCAATTACATATAGAGATTGATTCCTTACAGCATCGTGAATAGCAGTCTGAGTGGTATCTGGGTTTTTAGGGTCTTTTTCATTTCCTGCTACCACTCCCTATTCCATTGTTATTATACGCCACATCCTTTGTCAGCACAGGTTCTGAAGAAAGGATGAATAAATATATATAATCTCCAGGAGTTTCACTCCTAGTATAATCTATATTATCACCCATGCCATTTTTGACTTTACAAAAATCTATTTGGCCAGGCGCAGTGGCTCTTGCCTGTAATCCCAGCAATTTAGGAGGCGGAGGTGGGTGAATCACAAGGTCAGGAGTTCGAGACCAGCCTGGCCAATATGGTGAAACCCCGTGTCAACTGAAAATATAAAAATTAGCAGGATGTGGTGGCAGGAGCCTGTAGTCCCAGCTACTCGGGAGGCCGAAGCAGAGGAATCACTTGAATCTGGGAGGCGGAGGGTGCAGTGAGCCGAGATCATGCCACTGCACTCCACCCTGGGTGACAGAGAGAGCTCCATCTCAAAAAAAAAAATCTATTTGACTTCAAAAATATTAAATATATCATAATGAAATACAATTGTTTTGTTTTTTAATAATTTATTTCTAATATTTAAAAACTATCTCAGAATTCAGCACAGTCACTGGATCTAGTGAATTCTCAGGATAAAGAATGCTTTGTCTTAAAAATCAAGTTTCCTAAGCAAATGTTCTGCATATATTTGTGTATGTAATATAATTGTTGATTCATCATATCTCACAGTTGTTTAAAATAATCACCTTCAGCAAGATGAAAAAATATTGAGGCAATTATATTAGAGCATGTTTTTGTGTATGTCAAACTCACAACTATAAAAAGCATCTGAAATAGGTTCCAGAAAGCTGTAAACTAAAAAGGAAGGGAAGGGGACAAGTGGTGAGGAAAACAGATTGAAAGACAGATAATCATCTTCTGATTCCCCAAAAATATGTTCAAATGTGTTTGGCTTCAGCATAAAGAGACCCTTTTCGTACTTTACTTTTGAAAATGTATAAAATAAAAGATATTTCTTTTTTCATACCATAAAAGATTATTCCAAACACGGGTGTATTACATTAATTAACTACGAGACAAGGTTAAGTGGACATTTAATGAAACTGTGATGACACAGAATTGTCACTCAATCAGCATTCGCTGAGTGAAAGAGGAACTGAATTGAGGTCAGTCTAACATTAGGTTGTTGTGAATAAAATGGATAATACCTATTTCACAGGAAAATCCAGAAGCGTATGACTATATTTCAACAAATCTTCAAAATCTTACTTTTTAAAAATATTTGGACAAATGCTTATCATCATTCAAGAACAGGAAAAGGGATATTCATGCTTTTAGCATGCCTCCACCACCTGTCAATAGCAAGATAATATGTAAAGATCAATGCTGTGGGCTTTAATTTAAGAAGAAAGTGGGAATCCACTGGAATTGGGAAGGACACCCCAGACCCAGGAGAGGAGAACTTGGGCAAATAGCCTCCATGACAGCACCAGGCTGATAGAAAAGTGACTGAAGTCCCAGTGTGTGCATTGGGCAGAGAGCCTCCCTCTCTGACTCAGGGGAGTCCTTTCCACAGGGGATCCAAGCAAACCAAGCCAAGAGAGAGCACTTTGTTTCTCCCAAGTCCTGGAGCTAACTTGGGGAGAAGATCCGAGGTCCTGAAAGGGAAACCTACTGATAAAAGCTGCAGACATTTTTCTAGACTCAGATCAAGAGTAGGGTGCCATTTTTAATCCAGGCACATACAAAGTCAGCCATTCTTTGGCGATCGGATAGTGCACCCATGAGGCATTGCTGTCTCAGGTCAGAGATTGGAGCACTTGCTCTGGAGCAGGTTAAGGGCCTCCACAGTTAGAATTGTGGAAAGCACCACAGTGGTAAGTACTGGAATTGTGCTCTCCTCTGTTACAGGCCTGAGGCAGGAGGAGGAACTGCTACAGCTGCAGTTTCTGCTGGACAATGAGACTTGCGGCCAGGGCCAGCTTGGCAACCTAGCACTGGCCAGCCTCTCCTGAGATCGTGGTGCAGTGGGACTCTCTCCACTCCACCCCCAGGCACAACTGCAGGCATTCAAAGGATAGGCTTACCTGGGCCAGCAGCCTGAGCTTCCCAACCCTTTCTTGGGCAGAGTGGTGCAAGGGTCTTCTTTGCTTCAATTCCAGGCAGATCTCCAGGCATTCAGAGCAACGGCTTGCCTGGTTCAGCAGTCTGAGTCATCTCACCTCTCCTATTCAGAGGTCCTGGTGCAGGGGGACCCTCTGCATTCAATGCCCGGGCAGATATCCAGGCATTTGGAGCACTTGCCAACCAGGGGATCCAAATTAGCAACCTGGCCTGCCCCACCCTTCCTGCAGAGAGATCATGATGCAACAGGGCCCTCTCTGCTCCATAACCAGGCATATCTCCAAGTATTGGGAGCACCGGTTTGCCTGGATCAGTAACCCAAGGTGCCCCACTGTTCTTATACAGAGAATGTGATGCAGCAGAGCCTTCTCTGTTCTCTGCTCCACATCAAGGCAGATATCCAGGCAGTAGGAGCACCAACTCAACTGGATCAGCAGCCCAAACCACTCCGCTCTCCTGTTCAAAGATTGCAGTGAAGTAAGGTCCTCTCTGTTCCATACCCAGGCATATCTCCAGGCAGTCAGACTATTTGCTGAATTACCAGCCTGAGTTGCCCCACCATTCTTGTACCCAGATGTGATATAGCAGGGCCCTCTACACTCTACACACCCAGGCAGATCACCAGACATCTGGAGCATCCACTCTTATAGATTAGTTTAGGCCATCACTCCTGCTGAGCAGAGAACTTGGGGCCAAGGACGTTTCCCAGCTCCGTGCCTCTGGGTGCTTGCTGGCTGCCGACTCAGTTTTATCTTGGTACTGGTGTATGTGTGCCTGCCACTGGAAAGCCTGTAGGTGGGCCTGTCTGGTCTGGCCCCAACCATCTTGCCCTCCATCTCACAGGCGTTTGGCAGGGAGCTCAGACCACTGTGCACTCTATGGATTAGCCCATTGCCTGAGGCAACAGAGAGCTTCTCCTGGGAAACAAGGATCAAATATATACACAGCCACATTGGCCACATCCAGCTGTTATGCATAAGGGCCATCTACTGCCTTGTAGATCAAACCACACAGCCCAATATAAAACCTGCTGAAATAAGTAAAGCCAAAAGTCACTATCCAGGCCATAGAAGCAAAGCCAAAAGTCACTATCCAGCAACCTCTACCATAAGGACACCTGGCAAGGGATGGGAAAATAATAATAATAATATAGTGAAAGAAAAACAAAAGAAAAAACTCTACCCACATGAAAATAATTAATTAAAATGCCAGAGTCTCCAGATGAGAAGAAATCAGTGCGAGAATTCTGGCACCATGACAAATCTGAATTTAGTGACACCACCAAAGAATCACAGTAGCTCTCCAGCAATGATTCCTAAACATAATGGAAACTCAGAAATGACAGATAAATAATTCAAAGCAAGGAAACTCAAGGAAATCCAAGACAAGGTTCAAAATCAACACAAAGTAACTTCTAAATCAATCCACAAAATGAAAGAAGAAATAAACATAGAAATCAATTAGAGCTGGAATTGAAAAATGCACTCAAAGAATTTCACCAGTTGAAAGCTTTATAAATAGACCAAATCAAGCAGAAGAAAGAATTTCAGAGCTTGATGACTGGTCTTTTGAACTGACCCTGTCAGACAAAAATAAAGACAAAAGAATTTAAAACATGAACAAAGTCTTTGAGAAATATGAGATTATGTAAAGTGACCAAACTTACCCTTTTAAGTAGATGAGGAGTGATCCGCTATTGCTATGGACCTCTGGAATCCTGGCAGAAGGAGATCCCACAACTTCCATGGAAAATTATCAGGGAGAACTACTTAGAGGAGTGGTACAGGCAGGACTCCAGCCTGTGCAGAGCCCACAGGGTTTGGTGCAGGAAAGTCTGCAGGGGAACATGGCCAGTGACGCACATCCCCCAAGGCTCTCCATGCTCCTCTAGGAGACTTATTCAGAGTTTATCATGTCCAAGGACCCAGACAAAAATGTAGCTGATTGAGGGGCAGACAGAATAGCTGTGACTGGGAGACTCGTAACCATGTAGATCAGGAGCTTCCCAGAGGGGTCTCCAAAAGGGTGACAAAGGTATTGCATTCATTATTGAGTTCCAACAGGAGACAGAAGACACTTTCAGCTGAGATTGTGACTCAAACTTAATGAAAAGAATATTGACAGAGTTGTGCGCAAAGACATGAAAAGCAACAAGGGATGCTGAGCTTCTTCAGCACTGGCAAGGGCAGGAAGTCCTTACCACCTATAGGCCTGAGGAGGAGATAGCGGAGAAAACTCTAACAAAGAGCAAGCTGCCTGACAGGTGTCGCAACAGTCAGAGAGATACACCACCACTGCAGAAGGCAGATGGTGTCCCCCAAACTCTCCTACTCCTGCACTTCAATCTCCTACCAGCGTCTTCCATTTGCTGCCCACAATATGAAGCAGGGAGCAGGGGATCTTGATAAGGTGGTTCTTAGGGGTCAGCCCTCTTGGGACATTGAGCAGGATCGGAATCTTGGGAACAAGGGACAGAAAATGGACAGTAAACAGCACAGCCATCTCTTAACTGGCCATGGTTAGGGATTTTTTATTTGGTAACTCTTATAAAAATGTATAATATTTACCTATAAATCAATCAATTGGTCAACTGAGCTTGCTTCTTCTCTCTTTTCTGTCTGTCAGGCACATGGACAAATCATATGATCCATTATTTAAAAATACACACTCAGTCAATGACAGACACAGAACCTACTTTTCCCTTTTATTTTTAATTCTGACCCTAAAGAACTGTAAAGCTTTTTATCTTCTTAATAAAAAGCAATATCATGATCTAATAGCATGGAATTAAAATGAGGAGACTAACCTTTGGCTCAGCGCATGTATTTTAATTTTTGACATTATTTTATACTTTGTGAATGAAGAATAATTGATATCAGATTAGAAAATATTTTGCATCTCTAGAAAATAGCATAGTGTTTGTAACCATTGTATTGAATGGTGATAATTTACAGCAAAATCCTTATATTTTTCTGTTCACTGAGCATAGCCCTTCTCTGTTGTATCTTTCTTCTTCATTCCTGGAAGACATTTCAGGCAGATCCTGTAGCTTTCTGATCACCCAAATAGTGGTCTCATGTTTATGATAATGCCAACTTTCAGGTACAAAAAGTGCATCTATCAATTCAAGATTTCCTTGGCACATCTAGTTTGAAGCTTCTGTCCACTCACAACTGGAGGCTGACCTGGCATAGGGACCAGTCATAGCAGAAGAAGTGGGACATATTGACCATGGAGGTGGGAACTGTCCACTCTGGATGCAGGTAATAATAAATCTGAGGAAAGTTCGGGGTTTTTTTTTTATTATCACCATACATAGGAAATTTTAAACAATGTCATCCAGGAAACACTCCTGCCTCTGAAAAACCTTCTGTCGCTCCATCTTTTAAACAACCACTAGAGTTATTGCTGAGTTTTAGTAATCTACCTGTGAGCTCCACATAAGGGCAGTTTTCTTACTTGCCCTTTAATAAACTTGTATTCCACATGGAAGTTAATTTGGGGAACTTTCAGTTATAGAGTCTACCCTACCATACACAGCCTGTTATACACATTCACTTCAAGAAGGTGTTAGTAAAGTTAGTAAAGCTGGAGCTCATTTAGGCACTGTTGTCAATCCGTACATATTCTTGGGTAAAAATAGGAGATTCAGAATAAACAGGGATAGCTGTTTGCAATTTTTCTTTTCTGAGTTTTCTTTTTAATGTGAAGTTTTAGAGAGACTAATCAGACACAAATTTGCAAACAGCCAGAATCAAATGTGAACAATATGCAGTGATACGCTAGTCTTTAAAATTGTTCCTTGTGAAGAATGCCATTGATTAGGCAACAAAAAATGTAAAGAAATGAAATTTATATAGAGAAAAAAAATCTAACTTAAAAAAGACTGACAGAAGAAAAGACAAAAGATGATGGTCTTGCCTTGCCAAAGATATCAAAAAGTCAATGTTTGAATGCTTTGATTATTTTCACAAAGAACTGGACATGTTCTAAGTCAATGAATCAAATAAACTCAATGTTACCAATCATTCAGCCATTTTATCTGATTTCTGCAGAAGAAAGAAAATTTAGAAGTTTTTTCCAAATAAGAAGTGCGTGATGAATTTTCTAGTGAAGATATTTTAGTGGAAATGTTTTAACTGCAGAGATATTTGATTGCCTCTAGAGTCAACTCTAAAGAAAAAAGACCTAAATAGTATTGCTATTTCTGGAACTTATTATGAAATGACATTTTTATGAATTTCTGCCAAACTTACCCTGATAATTAAGACTTTTGTTAACTATTTTTAGATCTGTCACTTCATGTGAAAGAAACATTTCATAATTAAAATGATTAAAATGTGTGCATCAACCAGATATAAGCATAGATATGCAATGAACAATTTTAACAATTATTAACAAATTTGAATCAACTAGAAACTGTAATATTATTCAGTACTCTGATAGACTACTATATTAGTATAGGGTTTTTTTAATATAGCAATGTAATTAAAAGAATTCATTGTTTTTCTTTTTGTACTTTAATATTAATTTAAAATTTATTTAATTTTATAAAATTTCAACTTTTGTTTTAGATACAGGGGTACATGTGCAGATTTGTTATATAGGAATATTGCACAATGCTGAGGTTTGGGGTATGACTCTCATCACCCTGGTATTGAGCATAGAACCCTATGAATAGTATGTTTTGTTTTTGTTTTTGTTGGCATGATTTTACATATGAAGTTCAATAAAAGAAAATTTTCATAGTCTGCATTCATTTTCTTGCTATAACAATTTTTTTTCAAGATTATTGCCAAAAATGTCTTTTCACATGGAAGATGGTGTTAAAGAGTGATCTGGTTCAGGTGTCCATATGCTACTTATATCACAGACAGGTATATGTACTTTGGTGAAGAAGTACATATACTTCTTCTTTTGGCGTCTCCGTCTTTATTCTTTAGTTCCTCTACTTCTATCTCCTCCAAAGGATAAAAAAGAGGAGTTCCTTTTCTGCTTACTTGTCCAGATGTTAGAGTCTATGCTGGATGCTCGATTTCCTTTGGGAAAGGGTTGCTTTTTCAGGGGCTCCGGGATTGCATTTCCTTGGGAAGCCCTTTAGACACTCCCCCCTGTACAATTCCTTGACGTGACTGATGTGATTGTTTTACACCATCCTGTCATTCCCCCATCTGAGTTGATGTTATTTGGTAGTACACCCCACGGCCTTCCATGCTGAGTCCTCCTTATGCTGGCAGACCATCCTCTTGGGGAAGGAAGCAGCTGTGTTTTATTGTGTCCACCGGGCCCAAGGGAAACCCATGAATCCTAGCCATCCCAAACATCAGGATCAAAGGCTGCCTACATGTTACCTGTTCTTCTTGTCCTGCTTATGGAATGTTCCAGAGCAACAGGCACCTGTCTTGATCTTTATGCACGTCCCAACTCCAGGATGTACCTATGAGGCCCTCCCAAAATTCCACACACACAACACTCTGCCCATGGCAGCCCCAAATGGGTTGATTTTCTGCAGCACATGTTTCTAGCCAGTAGTATTATATAATGCCACTTTCCCATGCTTGCTCACAATCTCAGTCTTCCTCTGTGGTTTCCTTGAGGTTCCCTCACTAGGCCGTGTGTTCTCTAGTAGTTAGCTCTACTGGTTACACCAGTTGGGTGGTGAAGGTCTCAGAATTACTTTGATTAAGTCTTACTATGCTGTGAGGTAAGTTCTTATATGCTAATTTTAGCATGAAACAGAATTTCTCACCTGACTGTATTTAGTTTGGGTACATCAGATCTCAGAGAGGAGAGGGAGGCCTCACTCAATGGAATGGGAGTGGTAGTAACTGTCAGGCACGTGTGGATTCAGGAAAGCTTTTAGAATTTTTCAGCAAGAATAGTGGGAGCTCCAGGTTTGTGATTTCTGTTTTCTCTGTGAAATGGAAAATGAGATTGTCTATCTCTACAAAAAGAAATGAAAAGAAGTAGTACGTTTAAAGACAGTGGAGAAATACTGAAAAAAGTTTTTGTAAAGATCTATAAAGACTGGGAAAGCAAGTTAATATGGAAGAACACATCAAATTATAAACATTTTTGAGCCCCTACTCTCTGTGTGCAAAATAGTACCAAAACAGGGGGAGAGTACAGGCTGGAGGGCCAACAAAGATCAACCTTGATTGTCCAATAATATAACCTTAGATGGGCTAAGTGTGTATTTAGATACATGGGATTCTTTAGATTGTTAAATGAAATTATCCACAGACACTTTTTTTTTTTTTTTTTTTGAGACAGAGTCTCTCTCTGTCACCTAGGCTAGAGTGCAGTGGTGTATTCTTGGCTCACTGCAACCTCTGTCTCCCAGTTCAAGTGATTCTCCTGCCTCAGCTCCCAAATAGCTGGGGTTACAGGCACACGCCAGCACGCCCTGCTAATTTTTGTATTTTCAGTAGAGACAAGGTTTCACCATGTTTACCAGGCTGGTCTTGAACTCCTGGCCTCAAGTGATCCACCTGCCTCGGCCTCCCAAAGTGCTGGGATTACAGGCGTGAGCCACCACACCTCACTGACATTATGTTTTTGAAATTAGAAAGATGGAAAAGGAGATACTAAGAATAACGAAAGGAAGATATAGTGCTCATTTTCAACAACACAAGCATCCTACTTTTTCAATAATGCCTTCTTAGACCTCTTTTTTTCTTTCTCTCTATATAATATATATTTATATATTTATGTGTGTGTGTATATACACATGTTTACACACTTTTACACATGTGTATGTATACATATACTTACGTGTTTGTGTGTGTGTATATATATATGCATATATAAATACATATGTATATATATCTATGATTTTCCTGTACTGCATTTAAAAGTTGAAGTTATCGCTCTGACATTTGTCTGGGCAATGAATATTTTTGGATATGACTCCAAAAGCACAGGTAATAAAAGCAAAAATAGACAAATGGAATTACATCAAACTAAAATGCTTCTTCACAGCAAAGGAATCAACAGAGTGAAGAGAAAACCTACAGAATGGGAGAAAATATTTGCAAGCTCTACATCTGATAAGGGGTTAATATCCAAAATATGTAAGGAGTACAAAAAACTAAACAGCAAGAAAACAAATAACCCAATTTTTAAAATGGACAAAGTACATTTCTCAAAAGACGACATACAAATGGCCACCCTGTTAGAACAGGGTGACTATTATCAAAAAGACAAAAGATAACAAGTGCTGCAGAGCATGTGGAGGAAAGGGAAGCCTGGCACATTGTGGAGGGGAATGTAAATCAGCACAGCCATACTGTAGGGAGACCCCCTGAAACTATTGCTACAGAGTAAAAGATGAAATGCTCCTGATTATTGTAAATACAAAATTGCATGCAGGATTGTGTAAAGACAATGCCAGGTTGAACTGAGCCAACAGCGTGTGATGTGCTCCCCCTGCAGAGAGCCTATGAATGGATGTGCGGTCAGGGAGGTTTCACATCACCAAGATTGCTATCCCAGAAAAACGGATGTTCATAGCTCTGGGAATGGAATGCGACCCTTGTGGAGAGCCTATAAACGGATGCATGGGTGGGGGGCGCCTGTCCATATGGATAAGACAGGGCTATAAACACCCTCATCTTGCCACAGCTCTTCTAGGCCTCTTTAGGGTTAAGGCATACTCCCTTCTGAGAATTTCTGATCTAACCAATTGTCTATCTTCACATCCTGTTTCTATGGATTGTTTGTAACCAGCTTTTGCTGCAACTGTTACTGCTGATTAATATCTTGCTAATCATAGGTTATGGAAAGACTGTGTTTCTGTTTTAAGGCTCTGTTAGAAATTACTGATGCACACACTATACTGTAAATTCTTCCCTCTGTATACTGTACTTCTGCATACAGATGTTATGTTAAAGAACTACTTCATCCCCATGTGACCATCTCATCTCATAATCAAATGACCCTAAATCTGTCACTAACCTACCCCTGCCCTCACTAAACTTAATAATATTAAGTTTATTAATGCACTGGTATATTCAGTGCATTGTTGGCACCACGGGACCAGAAGGTGGTGACCCCCCTGGACACAGCTTTCACTATCTTGTGTGTGTCTATTATTTCTCGACCTGCTGATCCACCTGGGAACAAAGAGAGAGCCCCGTTGCACTGCAGGCTGCTGGCCAGATCTCGCAATATCTGGCGCCCAACGTGGCCTTTTTGTTCTTCGGCTCAGTGCACTCTAAGTGCGAGTTCATGATGACTAGTCTTCAGTCTCGACAGTAAGGTCTCCAGGTACACTTTTTCCAACTCTCCCCTCTTTTTAGGTTTGTCGACCAATAATATTCCAGGGTTATTATGGGACAATCGCAGTCTAAACACCGGGCTTATCTGTCTTTTATTAAACTTCTTCTTAAACAGGGTGGAATCAAGGCTGATTCCAATAACCTTACTCTCTTATTTCAGACTATTGAAAAATATTGTCCTTGGTTCCCTGACAAAAGTTCTACGGACCTGTTAGACTGGGATAGAGTTGGCCCCACTCTCCGCCAACTCATGAGAGATGGTGTTTTACTTCCTGTTTCTGTTTGGACTGACTGGGCTCTTATTCGTGTTGCTTTACTTCCTTTTCAGTCTGGTGATCCTCTTCAACTGCCACAAGTTAATGTGGATGGTGAACCACTCCCTTTACCTTGGGTAGCTGACCCCCCTACTAGCCCTCCTTCTGATGATGAGGAAGAATTCAATCTCTCCTTGTTTTCTCCCCAAGAGGAGGAACCTGGTGATGATCCCTTCTATCCACCTCCTATCTTGGAACCTGTATATGTTAACTCTTCTTCTACCAAACTGTTGCCCCCTCTGCCAGAGAAGGACATGTGGCATTCATCTGAATGGCCTGTTTCTCCTTCCTCTCATCCTTTTGGACCTCTCCCCTCTTCTAAGCCTACTGTTTCTTTTGACACTCTGGGACCCCTTCTTTCAGAGGCTTGGAATCCTGCTTCCCCCCAGTCTGCATCCTGGTGCCCTCACTCTCCTTCTCTTCCTCTGTTGTTCCACAATGGATGTGTGAGTCACCTGTTTGGGTAGAGCAGTGGGTGCTTTCCAAACACAAGTTGAAGGCTTTAATTGATATTGTTAATGATTTACTACAAGCAAACACTATTGAGCCCTCTTTGTCTCCGTGGAACTCGCCTGTGTTTGTTGTACAAAAAAAGTCGGGAAAATGGAGGATGGTAACAGACTTAAGAGCTGTTAATGCACTTATTAAACCTATGTGGGCATTACAACCCAGTACGGCCTCCCCCTCCATGATTCCTAGGGAATGGCTTTTAATTGTCATTGACCTTAAGGACTACTTTTTTCATATTCCTTTATACAAGTCAGACTGTGAAAAATTTGCTTTCACTATACCATCCATTAACAATTCAGCTCCCACAGCCAGATATCAATGGAAAATTTTACCTCAAGGGATGATTAACAGTCCTACTACTTGTCAGTTGTTTGTCAGTACTGTGTTACAACCTATCTGGCAGACTTTTAAAAATAATTATGTTCTTCATTATATGGATGATATACTGATTGCTGCTTCCACAAAAGATGAATTAATTCAATGTTTTACCTCTTTAAAATTAGCTGTTGCCAATGCAGGACTCCACATTGCTCCTGATAAAATTCAACAAGCCACTCCTTTTCTGTACTTAGAAATGCAGCTAGAAGTTTGCTCCATTAAGCCCCAAAAGTCCAACTTCATACTGACAATGTAAACACCTTAAATGATTTACAAAAATTACTAGGTGACATCAATTATCTCAGATCAACCCAAAGCATTCCTACTTATGCATTATCTCATCTATTTGCCACTTTATCAGGAGATACAGATTTAAACAGTCCTCGCTCTCTATCTGAACCAGCAAAACAAGAGTTGTCTCTTGTAGAACAATGAGTGAGAGAGGCACAAGTCTCTCATATTGACCCAAATTTAACTTTATAATTTTTAGTTTTTCCTTCCATCCACTCTCCTATGGGACTTATAGTACAAAGTGATTCTCTAGTTGAATGGGTATTTCTTCCTACTTCAACCTCTAAAACTCTTTCAACATATCTTGATCAAATAGCCACTTTGATTGGGTTAGGATGTCAACATATCACTAAAATTTCCGGCTTTGATCCAAACATTACTGTGGTCCCTTTGTCAAAAAATGAAGTTAAAAATGCCTTTTCTGCATCTTTGTGCTGGCAGACTAATCTGGCTGACTTCATTGGCACTATTGATAATCATTTGCCTAAGTCAAAATTCTTTTAATTTCTACGAAATACTTCCTGGATTCTACCAGAACTTACTCGTTCATCACCACTAGAGACAGCCATTACCATTTTTACTGATGGATCCAGTAATGGAAATACAGGGTATATAGGACCAAAAGATAAAGTCATTTCTACTCCATACACTTCTGCTCAAAAAGCTGAGTTGTTTGCTGTTATCTCTGCATTACAGGATTTTTTTTTTTTTTTTTTTTTTTTTTTTTTTTTTGAGATGGAGTCTCTCTCTGTCACCCAGGCTGGAGTGCACTGGCGCGATCTTGGCTCACTGCAACCTCCGCCCCTCCAGGTTTAAGCAATTCCCTGCCTCAGCCTCTGGAGTAGCTGGGATTACAGGCACCTGCCACCACGCCTGGCTAATTTTTTTGTATTTTTAGTAGAGATGGGGTTTCACCATCTTGGCTAGGCTGGTCTTGAACCCCTGACCTCGTGATCCACCCACCTTGGCCTCCCAAAGTGCTAGGATTACAGGCGTGAGCCACCGCGCCCGGCCATTACAGGATTTTGGTCAGCCTCTTAATATTGTCTCTGACACAGCTTATGTAGTCCATGCTGCTAAGGCAATAGAAACAGCTACCATCAAAAATATTGCTGACACTAATCTGTTTTCCTTGTTCTCTTTGTCCCAAAAAACAGTCAGAAACTGAAACTACCCTTTTTTCATCACTCACATTTGTTCTTATACTAACTTGCCTGGACCTTTATCCAGTGGTAATCATAAAGTTGATACTCCAGTTTCTCTAGCCATTACAGATGCAGAAAAATTTCATCAACTCACTCATACTAATGCCTCAGGTCTTAAACATAAATATTCTCAGTTGGAAGCAAGCTAAACAAATTGTACAACACTGTTCTCAATATCAGGTTCTTGTCTTACCCACACAATCTCCTGGAGTTAATCCCCGAGGCCTTTCTCCTAATGTTGTCTGGCAAATGGATGTTACTCATGTTCCTTCTTTTGGAAAATTAGCTTATGTGCATGTCATAGCTGATACCTTTTCCAATTTCATCTGGGCTACCTGTAAAACTGGAGACACCAATTCTCATGTTAAAAAACATATGTTTTCATGTTTTGCGGTTATGGGAATTCCTAGTGAGCTCAAAACAGACAATGGTCCAGCCTATTGCAGTACATCTTTTAAAAATTTTCTTAATCAGTGGCATATTAAACATATTACTGGTATTCCTTATAACCCACAAGGCCAAAATATTGTAGAAAGAAGTAACAGAACTTTAAAGTTACAATTACTTAAACAAAAAGAGGGGGATAAGGAGTTGTCTACCCCTCACATACAACTAAACTTGGAATTGCTCACGTTAAATTTTCTTAAAATTCCTAAATCTAGTTCTGTTACTGCTGCCAAAAAACATTTCTCTGGTAACTGTTCCATGGTAAACCAAGGAAGGGAAGTATGGTGGAAAACTGTTCAATCTAATATATGGTCAAAAGTTCCTATTTTAACATGGGGAAGAGGTTATGCTTGTGTTTCCCCAGGGGGACATCAATCTCTTGTTTGGATGCCTGCTAGACACCTGAAATTGTGTCCCGAAGATGCATGCAATAACGAGACAGAGAAATTTTGCTGAAAAATCACCACAGCAGTAAACAAGTAACACATCCAATTGTCAAAAAGAAGAAAATGACCATGCTAACTCCTTTACAACAGACAATCCAGTCAGTCATCCTGAACAATTTGTCTCCAGCGATCGAGGTCAGGCTCAACTTCTGCTACCTCTTGATGACACTAATCCTTCTACCCTCTGTCACTCCACAGACTGGTAAAAACTATACATATTGGGCCTATATTCCTTTTCCTCCTCTTATTTGAGCCATGACATGGATGGATGCTCCTATTGAGGTCTATGTTAATGATAGTATTTGGATGCCTGGTTCTGTAGATGATTGTTGTCCTGCCCAATCTTCAGAAGAAGGAGCCCCTTTCAATATCGCTTTAGGTTTTAGGTGTCCACCTTTGTGCCTGGGACCCACTAATGGATGTCTCTCATTGGATATTCAAACTTGGGCAGTCACAGTACCATCTAGTCACTCTGTCCCTCCTTTAGGACACTTGATATCAGGGCTCTCATTAAAACCTCTAAGGCAGATCAAAACAAGAATCACTGATGATATTCACACATCCCAATATAAGCCTTTAGGACCTGCGTGTCCTCTCAACTTGTCTTCAAATGCTGACAAATTAATATGGAAGGATGGTGTTAGTTCAGAAAGAACTGTGTTATTTAATTCTTCTCACTACACCATTGTTGATTGGGCTCCTAAAGGTCATATTACTAATGATTGCTCTCAGGGTCACATAGATTGTCAACATTTTCTCTATGATATTACTTATTTAAAAAGTACTGACAACCCTCCCCTATTACATCATAGATTTAATTTCTTTTTTCCTTTTAAGTGGAAAGGGGCAGGAGTTGCCCCTCCAAAGCCAAGGCTCATTGTTCCCCACTTAGGACCTGAACATTCAGAATTATGGCGATTAATCATAGCTATGACTGATATGAGAGTTGGGGCTGGAGAAAGTGTTATAAGTAAATCCACCTTGTCACCTCAAAAACTAAGACAACAGATTGATTTACACTACTATTTCCACACAGCCAAATATATCACTATGGCAGTTGTCAAAAGGTCAATTCAAAGATGAGACAGTACAGATTATGAGGACTCCCCCTATTGCTAAGGTCCCCCCACCACCTCTCATACAACCTATTTCCCCCACGCCACATTCACAGAAAAGAATATCATCCCAAAATATATATACTATCTATATGGAGTCCAACAAAACGATACCACTTAAAAGTTGTGTTAAGCTACTATGTATGTTATTAGTAGGAAAGATGCATATTAGTTTAAAAACCAACATAATTACCTGTGTTAATTGTTACTTGTATACTTGTATTGACTCATCCTTTAATCAATATCATAGTATTTTAATAGTCAGAGCCAGAGAAGGTGTTTGGCTCCCCATACCCTTACATAGGCCTTGGGAATCTTCCCCTTCTGTCCATGTTATTAATAATATTCTACAGAAAATTCTTAAAAGGAGTAAATGATTTATTTTTACATTAACTGCAGTAATAATGGGCTTGATTGCTGTTACTACGACGGCTGCTACTGCTGGAGTTGCATGACATCAATCTATTCAAACTATTCATTTTGTGGATAAATGGCAAAAAAAAAAAAAAAAAATTCTACTCGGATGTGGAATTCTCAGTCAGGTATTGATCAAAAATTGGCCAATCAAATTAACGATCTAATACAAACTGTTACGTGGATGGGAGATAGAATTATGAGTTTAGAACATAGATTAATGCAATGTGATTGGAATACTTCTGATTTTTGTATAACTCCATTTCAATATAATGAGTCTGTTCACTATTGGGAATCAGTAAAACGCCATTTACAAGGGAGTGAAGATAATTTAAGTTTAGACATAAGCAAGCTAAAAGAACAGATTTTTGAGGCCTCTCAAGCACACTTAACTGCTTTAGCCAGTGCTGAAGTTTTAGACGGTATCTCTAAGGAGTTGTCTAATCTCAACCCCATTCAATGGGTAAAATCTTTGGGAGGATCCACTATCGTTATTTTAATTTGTGCTATTGGTTTATTGTTCATGTGTCAAATTGGAAAAAATATTCTTCAATCCAATCATAATCCGTGCCAAGCTATTATTGCTATGGTTCATTTAAATCAGAAAAAACAGGAAGATGTAGGAAGACCCCCTGAAACTATTGCTACAGAATAAAAGATGAAATGCTCCTGATTATTGTAAATACAAAATTGCATGCAGGATTGTGTAAAGACAATGCCAGGTTGAACTGCCAGAATAAGCCAATGGCACGTGATGTGCTCCCCCTGCAGAGAGCCTGTGAATGGACGTGCAGTCAGGGAGGTTTCACATCACCAAGATTCCTATCCCAGAAAAACAGATGTTCATAGCTTTGGGAATGGAATGCGACCCTTGTGGAGAGCCTATAAACGGATGCATGGGTGGGGGGGCCACCTGTCCATATGGATAAGACAGGGCTATAAACACCCTCATCTTGCCACAGCTCTTCTAGGCCTCTTTAGGGTTAAGGTATACTCCCTTCTGAGAATTTCTGGTCTAACCGGTTGTCTATCTTCACATCCTGTTTCTACGGATTGTTTGTAACCAGCTTTTGCTGCAACTGTTACTGCTGATTAATATCTTGCTAATCATAGGTTATGGAAAGACTGTGTTTCTGTTTTAATGCTCTGTTAGAAATTACTGATGCACACACTATACTGTAAATTCTTCCCTCTGTATACTGTACTTCTGCATACAGATGTTATGTTAAAGAATTACTTCATCCCCATGTGATCATCTCACCTCATAATCAAATGACCCTAAATCCCTCACTAACCTACCCCCACCCTCACTAAACTTAATAATAAATGCTGATATATTCAGTGCATTGTTGGCACCGTGGGACCAGAAGGTGGTGACCCCCCTGGACGCAGCTTTCACTATCTTGTATGTGTCTATTACTTTTCAACCTGCTGATCCACCTGGGAACAAAGAGAGAACCCCATTGCATTGTGGGCTGCTGACCGGATGCGGCAATACCATATGAACAACGGTGCAGAGGTTTCTCAAAAAATTACAAGCAGGCCAGGCATGGTGGCTCATGCCTGTAATCCCAGCACTTTGGGGGGCTGAGGCAAGCTGATCACCTGAGGTTGGAAGTTTGAGACCAGCAAGGCCAATATTGTGAAACCTCATCTCTACTAAAAATACAAAAATTGGCTGGATGTGGTGGTGGGTGCCTGTAATCCCAGCTACTCAGAAGGCTGAGGTGGGAGAATTGTTTAAAGCAAGGAGGCAGAGGTTGTAGTGAGCTGAGATTGCACACTGCTCCCCAGTCTTGGTGGCAGAGCAAGGCTCTGTCTCAAAAAAAAAAAAAAAAAATTTTTTTTACAAGCAATTCTACCATATGATTTACCAATCCTACTATGGGATATATATCCAAACTAAATGAAATAAGTATGAAAAGAGAGATCTGTACTGCCATGTTTATTGCTGCATTATTTGTCACAGCCAAGACACAGAATCAAGCTAAGTGACCATCAGTAAATAAATGAATAAAGAAAATGTATTTTGTATACACAATAGAATACAGCCTTTCAAAAACAGGAGGAAACCTTGTCATTTGAGACAACATGGATAAATCTGGAGGATATTATGTTAAATGAAGGAAGCCTGGTAGAGAAAGACATATTGCATGATCTCACTTATATATGGAATCTTAAACAGTTGATCTCATGGAGGTAGAGGGAAGAATGGGGGTTACTAGGGGCTGTGGTGGTTTGGTTGGTTGAAAGGGAGGTTTGGGAAGATGTTGCTGAAAGAATACAAAATTTTAGTTAGGAAGACTAAATTCAAGAGATCTATTGTACAACATGGTGACCATAACCAATAATGTATTGTACTTTTAAAAAATGCTAAGAGTCAATGTAAGGTGTTCTTACCACAAAAATAACTATAGAAAACAATGCATATGTTAATTAACTAGATTCAGTCACTTTACAATGTGTATATGCTTCAAAACAATGTGTCACATATGGTAAACATGTGCAATTATATTTCTTAATTAAAAATTAAAACTTTCGATAGAGCCTATCACTTAGCTTCAAAACAGTAAGTTAAATGTATCTCAGGTAGATAATTGAAATGAAAAATTCTATTTTTCTCAAGTAGCAATGATCAATTTTCAAATAGACCTTTCTCCCTACTGCCTCAGAGGTATTTACAGAAGACATAGTGATCTCTCCTTAAATATAGCACCTTGCTTCTGTTATTTTTAGTCTCCAATTCTCTTTCCAATTGCTCAGTCCACAGCTTGACATATCTTTGGAAATGATTCCTTGGAGGGCTTAGTATGTTTTATAAAAGAGCAGAAAGGCCTTTTATTTTCATGCTTCGTGTGTGCATTTTCCATGCCCAGTTTCAGAATAAATAATCACTTTCTGTGCTGTGTTGTGAGTGTTCATGACATTCAATGATCAACATCCAGCTCTGGATATCTTCAAAAACAGAAATATCTTACTTTCACACAGCGGGAAAGACACAGAAAACTTTCACGTTGCTTCCTTAAGTGACAAATACTACTATTACAGACATGCTATTTGTTCCTGGTTAACTTCCTTTGGTTTGCAGAAATTTTTTCTTTATGAGTCATCTAATCTGAATTGCACATTACTTTTGTTTGACATCTCTTGTAAAGGGCTGTAATTCCCATTTTCACAGAGGAATAATTTGCTGAACAGTTTCCTAGTGGTAGGTCAGCATTTATATTCTAAACCTCCTGCCTACAGGTATACTTTCTTTTATATTTGGCAGAAATATCATCCCAATTACCTGTGGTTTCCCCTTCTAAAATTATATGTAACATGTATCTTCAAACAGTAAAAGATAAAAACAAGAAAACTCACCTTCCTTTAAGCAATAAATAACCAGCAGTTTATTCAAATAAAAGATGCTTTGCCTGATTGATAGTATGTGAAAGAGTGAGAAACTAAGGAAGAAGGAAACAAGACATGTAGCATGCACCAAGAAAAGATTAATGAAGGCATTGCTTGCCTGGAAGCATTGAGGATAAAAATGGCATCCTGCCCCTCTGCTAGATTGCCTTGTCACATCTATCCAGTGAGCTTTGGGGTAGGGGGGCTTGGCCTACGGGCAGTTTGAAAGGGAAGTGCCAGAGTGAAATTGGGTCAGCCTGGATGCATGGAGCCAACCACCACTCCCCACTCCCCAGTTCCATAGGGTCCCCATAATCCTACATTCAAGGATTGAGTTCAAATCTAAGTGAGTATAGTGAAAAAACTCAAAGAATAAAATCTGTTTCCAATGTTTTATACATTGATTTGAGATATGGTTAGAAGGGTGTACACATTTGTTAAGGCTCATGGAATTTGTGTCCTTTAAAGGAGTGAGTTTTATTATTTGTGTATTAGACCTTAATGAAGGTAATTTCAAAAAATAATTTAAAAACTTTTAGCTATAAAGATGACAAATATTAAGGAATAAGCTTTTGATACAATGTTATTTTATAAATTTTCATTATTATATTAGTTTACCTTTAAAATAGAAGTTTTTAAAATAACTATGTCTGAAAAAATGTATATTCTCTATATAACCTCTATAGGTCAAATCATTATCTTTTCTGATAATTAAAATAACTAATATCAACAAGGTGAAGAGAAACCCCACAAAACAAGAGAAAATATGTGCAAACTACCTATCTCACAAGGGATTAATAACCAGAATATACAAGGAGCTCAAACAACTTGGTAGGTAAAAAAACAAATAACCTGATTTGAAAATAGGCAAAAGATCTAAGTGGACATTTCTCAAAAGATGACCTACAGAGGGCAACAGGTGTGTGAAAAATTCTTCAACATCATTAATCACCAGACAAATGCAAATCAAAACTACAGTGAGATATCGTCTCATCCCAGTTAGATTGGCTATTACCGAAAAGACAAATGCTGGCAAGAGAGTGAAGAAAGGAAAATTCTTACACACTGTGTGAATGTAAATTAATACAACCACTATGGAAAACAGTATAGAGGTTCCTCAGAAAACTAACCATAGAACTTCCACAGGATCCGGCAATCCTGCTGCTAGGTATATACCCAAAAGAAGTAAATTCAATGTATAGAAGATATATCTGCACTCCCATGCTCATTGCAGCTCTGTTCACTGTTCACAGTAGGAAAGACTCAGAATCAACCTACGTCCATCAACAAATGAATGGATTCAGAAAATGTGGTACATATATACAATGGAATATCATTCAGTCATAGAAAGAATCAAATCCTGTCATTTGCAACAACATAGATGGAACTGGAAGATATCAAGTGAAATTAACCAAACACAGAAAGACAAATATGTTCTCATTTATATTTGGGAGCTAAAAAAAAAAAATTGAACTCATGGAGATAGAGAATAGAATAAAATTATTAGAGGCCTGGAAGGTGGGGGATTAAGATGGGAGCTGGCCACAGTGGCTCATTCCTATAATCCGAGCACTGTGGGAGACTGAGGTGGGCAGATCACTTGAGATCAGGAGTTTGAGACCAGCCTGGCCAACATGGTGAAACCCCATCTCTACTAGAAACACACAAAAAATTAGCCAGATGTGGTAGCAGGTGCCTGTAATCCCAGCTACTTGGGAGGCTGAGGCAAGAGAATCGCCTAAACCCAGGAGGTGGAGGTTTCAGTGAGCCAAGATTATGCCACTGCACTCCAGCCCTGGAAACAGTGCGAGATTCCATCAGAAAGAAAACAAAAACAAAACAAAAAAAAAAGCTTGTAAAGGAAATTTTTAAACAAAAAGGAAAACTAAATCTTTATTCCAGTTCTGACATCACAAGTGAAGTTAATCTCTGACTCTCCTCATCCATAAAATGAGAATTGTATCTGCTCTACTAACATTACAAGGCAGTTGTGAATATCACAAGAAATAATATACAGGAAACAACTTTACAAAGTACCTCATCAGTGTTCAACCTTAAATTTATAACACATTTAGTGGTCTAATTAGTCTATAAACCCAGTCTTGTCTGAAGCTCTTTCTTATTCACACTGTAGCCTCCAGCAACTATCATAACAGAGTCAGCATATACTAAGTGTTCAATAAATATTTGTTGACTAAATAAGTTAAAGAGGTATAAACTGAGTACCAGCTATTGCCAAGGACTAAGGTAGGCACAGAGCAAATATGCACATCAATCAAATGAAGATTCTACTTGAGCAGATAACACATGCACGTAGACTTAACAAGGTGATCTGTCCCTGAAAGAAATGCACCTGGAGAAGGAAAAGGATTAGCATGGGGAAAAATAATTGGACTTTCCTTGGCTAGTCTTTTTCATCTTCAGAGAAAAAGGGCAAGAAAAAGAGCAGTGAGGATTCAGTTGTCCAAAATGAAACTTGATTATAAAGACCAGAAGGGGCCATTCATTCAACACTAGTCAGAAATAGAAATATCTCTTTCTCTCGTCCGCACCACAAATGCATGCAAATACACACAGAGAAGCTTATTTTCTGTGTATTTCTAAGTAATGCTGAGGAACATGAGCAGTGAAAGGAAAAGTTATCTGGAAAAGTATTGGTAAATCATTGCCTTAAAAATTTTATGATACCTCAGGGTCGCTTCAAATCTCAAATGAATACTGTCTCTAAGTTTTTGTTTATGTTTGTTTTTACAAATAACACCTCTAGAAGTTATTTTTCACTTCCATTAGGAAAAAAATGTGTACCTCCTTTCCTAGAAAAGAAGTAAGAAGAACCTCTGCAAAACAGAGCAATGCCTCTTCCTTATTAAAGTTGTCCAAATGTTGAGGATTCTGACTAAGGAGTGACAGCTGAGCATTGTCACTTCATGACTGAAGCCACTGCTGCTCTCAAAGTCCAGTGCAACTGGGACATTGAATTTGGAGAATGGCTTCCTTGATGCTGCCAGTTGGGTTTCTGACAAGCGATGTGCCTGACTCTTGAAGCCACTGAAGAGGGCTCTCACTCACAGTAACGAAATTCCAGGGGTCCATAAGCTACTGTATTTAGTGATTTTACACAGACCTTTCACAGACTTGCAAAAGTATCACAATCACTTTAAATACAGCATCCAGGCCAACCACTCATGCTCTATTATTTGGTGCAGCCAATTACCAGACCTGGCTATTCATGCCCAGTGGGTGTTCCAGTGCAGCACTTACTTTCAAAACCATTTTATGAAGTTGCTGCGTCTTTTCAACATTTGCAAAAGCCAACCTCTGTTTCCCCCACCTCTTCGCCACAGAATATGATTAGTTACATCTGCCTTTTAAAAAAGTGTAAAATTGTACATTAAAGTTTGCATCATATCGATCAAATGCTGTTTCTATAAACCAGTGAAAACATTCATTCATTTTGTCTCCTTTTTTTTCTATGTAAACTAAAACATATTCCTATCAAGACACAATCTTGAAGGCATGCCCATGCCTAGCTGTGACAGTAGCAAGACTGCCTACGGGGTGCATAAATGTTTGCATGCTGGTCTCTTAACAATGGACTGCAAGGTGAAAAGCTTTACCACTGTTGGCCCAATAGACCACCATCTGTGCAGAAAGCTATGTACATTGCTCAGCAGGGTGTTCCCGATACAACCTATTCATGTCACTACAAATATTAGAAATATCTCAGACTGCTATTGAAAATCAGAAACTGCATGCAAGGTGAGGAAGTGTCCTTTATTCTAAGATCCACGTGCTCCATGGAAATCACCCTCCTGTGCCTTCTTCTTGTTCTTTAGCCACAAAAGACAGTTTGATGCCCTGGTGTTTATTTCTTTGCCAGGAGAGAATCTAAATCCAGGATTTAACTGGTTGTTCTCTGAAGCAAAACTGGGTTGTTAATTGAAGAAAGAAAGTAGTTTACAAAGATGCTAGAGCTAACAATGGTCTTTGGAGTCCCAAGCAGAAACACTGGGCTTTGTGACCTCCCATGGGCAGGTCTGTACATCTTCAGTAATCATAAAAGCCTTAGTTAAAATGCTCCCCAGTCAATGCTTACACTAACAAGAGTTTCTGCTTGAGCGAATTAGAGCAACTTCTCCAGACCTCTGTTGTCATGCAACTCTGCTGCTCACAGAGACTAACTTTTGCATCTTGTAAATAATTCTGGGATGATTATTCAGAAGATGTTTCAAGGTGTCGAGTGTGGTAATTTACAAGCACTGTTCACTTAAGGTCTACTATCCACACCTCCCCTGACCCCAACAAAAGACATAATGAGAAAAATGAACTCGTATTGGCCACAAGATAATCTCCTGGGAGAAAATCGATTTGGTTAAATGTTCATGAAGTTGAAAACTTCACAAAATGAAGTGCTTTTCACAAATTAGGCTGGAAACCTTTCAGTGACAGGATATTTGGAGAGGTTTCGTACACTTCCAGATTTGAAGGAATTGGGAAAATCTACAAAGGCAGCTCTTAAGTTCATGCATCACATATAATAACAGTATATTATGCTCTTTCCTTCCCTTTGGAATCCAAGTGTGCTTACAGCTCACTATATGAATTTGAGAGTGGGTAACACATCCTTCTACTTAGAGTGACAGAGAATAATGTCTTCACTCCGGGTTCCAGTGTGAAGACTTGAACTGCTTTATAGATAACATCTCACTAGTTTCCTTTGGATAGGAAATCATCTAGAGGAATTTGAGAGTAGTGACTATCATACTAATGTCAGTGGAAGAGGGGGAAAGTTAAGGAATTACTACTGTGCTGAGCGTCCTCTGAAACTCAAGTTTTCTCCAGGCCTCTTTCTAGTCTATTGTTCCTGTGCTGGGCAGTCTAAGGTAATCCTAGTTCCAGCTTTTATCTCCCAGAAATGCTTAAAAATTATTTTGGATTATCTTAATGTCTTTGACTCCTTTGCTGTACAATTTGTTGTCATGGAAATAGCACTAGAATTAAAGGAAAAAGGCAGGGTTTCCTCTCCCTACCATTTGCCAAGTATGCAGTTCACATAACTGCTCTAATAGTCAGTTTTCTCATTTATTCATTTGTTCATTAATTTAGTAAGCAGATATTCATTGAGTATTTACTCCAGGTTGGGTAGGGTGCTAGACACTAATGATAAAATGGTGACTCAAATTGTTTTAGCCAAGGTGACCATCATTGATTTTTTTACCTCCCCATATGCTTAACTCTTTTTTTTTTCAATTTATTTATTATTATTATACTTTAAGTTGTAGGGTACATGTGCATAACGTGCAGGTTTGTTACATATGTATACTTGTGCCATGTTGGTGTGCTGCACCCATCAACTCGTCATTTACATCAGGTATAACTCCAAATGCAATACCTCCCCCTCCCCCCTCCCCATGATAGGCCCCGGTGTGTGATGTTCCCCTTCCCGAGTCCAAGTGATCTCATTGTTCAGTTCCCACCTATGAGTGAGAACATGCGGTGTTTGGTTTTCTGTTCTTGTGATAGTTTGCTAAGAATGATGGTTTCCAGCTGCATCCATGTCCCTACAAATGACACAAACTCATCCTTTTTTATGGCTGCATAGTATTCCATGGTGTATATGTGCCACATTTTCTTAATCCAATCTGTCACTGATGGACATTTGGGTTGATTCCAAGTCTTGCTATTGTGAATAGTGCTGCAATAAACATACGTGTGCATGTGTCTTTATAGCAGCATAATTTATAATCTTTTGGGTATATACCCAGTAATGGGATGGCTGGGTCATATGGTACATCTAGTTCTAGATCCTTGAGGAATCGCCACACTGTTTTCCACAATGGTTGAACTAGTTTACAATCCCACCAACAGTGTAAAAGTGTTCCTATTTCTTCACATCCTCTCCAGCACCTGTTGTTTCCTGACTTTTTAATGATTGTCATTCTAACTGGTGTGAGATGGTATCTCATTGTGGTTTTGATTTGCATTTCTCTGATGGCCAGTGATGATGAGCATTTTTTCATGTGTCTGTTGGCTGTATGAATGTCTTCTTTTGAGAAATGTCTGTTCATATCCTTTGCCCACTTTTTGATGGGGTTGTTTGTTTTTTTCTTGTAAATTTGTTTGAGTTCTTTGTAGGTTCTGGATATTAGCCCTTTGTCAGATGAGTAGATTGCAAAAATTTTCTCCCATTCTGTAGGTTGCCTGTTCACTCTGATGGTAGTTTCTTTTGCTGTGCAGAAGCTCTTTAGTTTAATGAGATCCCATTTGTCCATTTTGGCTTTTGCTGCTCTTGCTTTTGTTGTTTTAGACATGAAGTCTTTGCCCATGCCTATGTCCTGAATGGTACTACCTAGGTTTTCCTCTAGGATTTTTATGGTATTAGGTCTAACATTTAAGTCTCTAAGCCATCTTGAATTAATTTTTGTATAAGGAGTAAGGAAAGGATCCAGTTTCAGCTTTCTACTTATGGCTAACCAATTTTCCCAGCACCATTTATTAAATAGGGAATCCTTTCCCCATTTCTTGTTTCTCTCAGGTTTGTCAAAGATCAGATGGCTGTAGATGTGTGGTATTATTTCTGAGGACTCTGTTCTGTTCCATTGGTCTATATCTCTGTTTTGGTACCAGTACCATGCTGTTTTGGTTACTGTAGCCTTGTAGTATAGTTTGAAGTCAGGTAGCGTGATGCCTCCAGCTTTGTTCTTTTGACTTAGGATTGTCTTGGAGATGCGGGCTCTTTTTTGGTTCCATATGAACTTTAAAGCAGTTTTTTCCAATTCTGTGAAGAAAGTCATTGGTAGCTTGATGGGGATGGCATTGAATCTATAAATTACCTTGGGCAGTATGGCCATTTTCACGATATTGATTCTTCCTATCCATGAGCATGGTATGTTCTTCCATTTGTTTGTGTCCTCTTTTATTTCACTGAGCAGTGGTTTGTAGTTCTCCTTGAAGAGGTCCTTTACATCCCTTGTAAGTTGGATTCCTAGGTATTTTATTCTCTTTGAAGCAATTGTGAATGGAAGTTCATTCCTGATTTGGCTCTCGGTTTGTCTGTTACTGGTGTATAAGAATGCTTGTGATTTTTGCACATTAATTTTGTATCCTGAGACTTTGCTGAAGTTGCTTATCAGCTTAAGGAGATTTTGGGCTGAGACAATGGGGTTTTCTAAATATACAATCATGTCGTCTGCAAACAGGGACAATTTGACTTCTTTTCCTAACTGAATACCCTTGATTTCTTTCTCTTGCCTAATTGCCCTAGCCAGAACTTCCAACACTATGTTGAATAGGAGTGGTGAGAGAGGGCATCCCTGTCTTGTGCCAGTTTTCAAAGGGAATTTTTCCAGTTTTTGCCTATTCAGTATGATATTGGCTGTGGGTTTGTCATAAATAGCTCTTATGATTTTGAGGTACGTTCCATCAATACCGAATTTATTGAGCGTTTTTAGCATGAAGGGCTGTTGAATTTTGTCAAAAGCCTCTTCTGCATCTATTGAGATAATGATGTGGTTCTTGTCTTTGGTTCTGTTTATATGCTGGATTATGTTTATTGATTTGCGAATGTTGAACCAGCCTTGCATCCCAGGGATGAAGCCCACTTGATCATGGTGGATAAGCTTTTTGATGTGTTGCTGAATCCGGTTTGCTAGTATTTTATTGAGGATTTTTGCATCGATGTTCATCAGGGATATTGGTCTAAAATTCTCTTTTTTTGTTGTGTCTCTGCCAGGCTTTGGTATCAGGATGATGTTGGCCTCATAAAATGAGTTAGGGAGGATTCCCTCTTTTTCTATTGATTGGAATAGTTTCAGAAGGAATGGTACCAACTCCTCCTTGTACCTCTGGTAGAATTCAGCTGTGAATCCATCTGGTCCTGGACTTTTTTTGGTTGGTAGGCTATTAATTATTGCCTCAATTTCAGAGCCTGCTATTGGTCTATTCAGGGATTCAACTTCTTCCTGGTTTAGTCTTGGAAGAGTGTACGTGTCCAGGAAATTATCCATTTCTTCTAGATTTTCCAGTTTATTTGCGTAGAGGTGTTTATAGTATTCTCTGATGGTAGTTTGTATTTCTGTGGGGTCAGTGGTGATATCCCCTTTATCATTTTTAATTGCGTCGATTTGATTCTTCTCTCTTTTCTTCTTTATTAGTCTTGCTAGTGGTCTGTCAATTTTGTTGATCTTTTCAAAAAACCAACTCCTGGATTCATTGATTTTTTGGAGGGTTTTTTGTGTCTCTATCTCCTTCAGTTCTGCTCTGATCTTAGTTATTTCTTGCCTTCTGCTAGCTTTCGAATGTGTTTGCTCTTGCTTCTCTAGTTCTTTTAATTGCGATGTTAGAGTGTCAATTTTAGATCTTTCCTGCTTTCTCTTGTGGGCATTTAGTGCTATAAATTTCCCTCTACATACTGCTTTAAATGTGTCCCAGAGATTCTGGTATGTTGTATCTTTGTTCTCATTGGTTTCAAAGAACATCTTTATGTCTGCCTTCATTTCGTTATGTACCCAGTAGTCATTCGGGAGCAGGTTGTTCAGTTTCCATGTAGTTGAGCGGTTTTGATGGAGTTTCTTAGTCCTGAGTTCTAGTTTGATTGCACTGTGGTCTGAGAGACAGTTTGTTATAATTTCTGTTCTTGTACATTTGCTGAGGAGTGCTTTACTTCCAATTACGTGGTCAATTTTGGAGCAAGTACGATGTGGTGCTGAGAAGAATGTATATTCTGTTGATTTGGGGTATGCTTAACTCTTTCCTCCACTGCAGAGTGGAGTTGATTTCCCTTCCCTCAAAACTGGGTAGGTTTTGCGACCACGTGACCAACAGACAGTAGATGTGGTGCTAGATCGAAAGCACAGGCTTCAAAAGTCTGGTGGCTCTCAGTTTCTGTCTCTTGGAGCATCTGTTTGTGGAATCCTGAGTCCACCTTGTAAGAAATCCAACTACCCTGAAGCTACCATTTATAAGGAAACCCAGAGCCAGTCATATGGAAAATCCATGGGAGTAAAGAGAGAGATGGACAGATGGGTCAGGGGGAAGCTTGGTCAGTCCCTGGCTTCTTCGCATAATCTGATACTGGGGCTGGGGCAGTATCTAAATCATTTTAAATGGGAAGGTAGCAAAATCAAGGTTGGTCTTTATCAAAAGACATACCTCCCCAAAGGACTGCTGCTTGCTCAAGTGTTATATTATGCACAAGCATTTTTATAAGGCTAAAAGCATTATTAAAATGCAAAATATTATAATTAGTTATTACAAAAAATGTTTTAGTGAGTTCACGAAGAAAAAGCCAGACTTTAAAACCCAGAGGTACATAGCACATTTTCAAGAAATATTCAAAATGAAGGGAAAACTTAGTAATTATCCACAAATAAAATTAGTACTCTAATGGCATACACAGTTATGTATTACAGCAAAGTAAAGTAAAACTACAAGTAAAAATGTTTCTTTCATAACATTTTCTCTTTGATTTGCTATGACCAAAAGCACAAGGAATTTGAGATCAGAAATTGTGATTTGTTATACTAATTCTGTCCATAAGTAGTTATATGACCTTGGTCCAGTCTTTGAAATCTAAAGACTTCACTTTCCCACCTGAAAATTAAGAGATCACAGTAATTGTTTTTTTTTTTCCAGTTCTTTAATTAAAATTGCTTTTATCTATTTTCTATAAAATTATTACATGTGTAAAGACTTGTGAATATATAAAAACTCCTGTATCATTTTGTTTTAGAATTTTTGACAAATTGTAAGCCAAACTAATATATTCATGACACTCTTTACACTGATATATCACTCATAAACTATGTTTTGTTCAAAGACTGTTTTAACAGATTGTTCTTGGCAAAGTCGTTACATACTTTGTTCTTTAATTTTCTAGCAATCACTTAAGAACAACTGATTATTCTGAGATTTACTGGAATGAAATGTTAACACATTCTATAAAAGGCTGGTTAGTTCAGTTGAAAGTAATTCACTGTCAGTTTCTGGGTTTACCCTCCAAAAGGACCTTAAAATAATTTATTATTTTGTGTCTACTAATATGCAAGTCCCATTCATCCTATTTAGGGGACTTTCCCTGAAGGAAGGTGAGCGTAATCAAACTACTTATTTAGCTTGAGGTTTTGTATGTTTATAGCGTTCCCAGTCTAGGTAAAATTTCAGGCTTACCTAGATCCATTTTTCACTGGAGTTTACATGATTATGTATGAATAAATAGATATGAATTTCTGTAGCACCTTCTATATTCAAGTCTTCTTGCTAGAAGAAAGATACATTTGAACAACACTCAGTCCCTGCCACTGTTCACTCAGAAAGCAAAACATTTATGCAAATGTTACAATGTACATTGTAACACTGTAAGTCTGAGAGTATTATGTCATTATATCATTATAGCATGATTGCATGGTAACAATAGACTTCCAGACCCCAACTCCCATGCACAGACTCTGAGAAACACCTTTAGGTTAAAACAGCTGAGATCAAATTGAAGGAAGTCATCCGAGCAGGGAAAGCAGTGGTAAAAAGCATAAGCTTTGACTTCAAAGACAACTGGGTTAGTTCCGCCACTTAGTCACCCTAATAATAATGGCAAGCTATATAAATGTTCTATATTTGGTTCTACATCTATAAAATAACAACATACACCTTCCTCATTGAACTGTTGGGAAGTGGTTTAATTGAGAAAAGATATACATCATGGTGATTATAATGGCTGTAACATAGTAAACACTGAATAAATATTGTCTGTAAGTATGATGATGTTGGTAGAAGTTTTAAACAATGAAAATCAACGTAGGCCGGTGTCTGAGGACCAATTGTAGCATTGCACACAGACAATTACTATTCACTTGTATTAGGCAATACATAAGTATGCTATACAGGCAAATCCAAAGCCTGTGTTGATTGGGTAGAAGCAGTATTTCACCAGTAAATTATGACATAGTCAGGATTATACTCCAGGGTTACCGCTATACGGTGATTTGGTAAAATTTTTCTTTTACTATTCGGAGAACTAGTTCACCTTTCTCTGATATCCAGTATCTTCACACATTAATTCTCCTTTTCTCCAATTAAAGCTTACTCTCTAATATCAAATTAAGAGTATGTATAAAGAATTTCCAGCATATTGTAGAGTCATCTTCCCACAAACATTCCCATCTTAAAAGGGCCCAACACTCTAAAGGAAATGAGCAAAACTTTTGTAGGCACTAGGTATATGGAGTGAGCAAGAGAATTTTCAATGCTGAGAGGTAGACAGATGCTTCCCCACACACCCTGAGAATTGCATCTATTCATGTATGACTAAAGACAGACTTACTTTGAGACGTTTGTTCACAGAAACTAAAAGATTGTCAACAGGATATGAAATGTGAAGACTACGTGCTAATTGATGTATAATTAATATATGATCATATCTAGTTTAAAATATTTATTGACAATACTACTGTTATTGAGAGTTCTTAGTTAAAGGGAAATAATTATGCAAGTAGCGTAGGTTTCCAGGTGCTAAAACAAGTCCAAAAATAGAGATCCCATCACCATCTGGGATTTTTGTCTTATTGCACATAGTTTACATCATTATATAGGTGAAACCCAGAAATCTATATAACAGAGCGTTCTATTTCACATCTCTCTGCTTTTTAACATAACTGGGTTCTCATAAAGGTTAACTTTTATAAAAATGAGAACGATAACCTCAAATGTCAGACAGAAGATATGAACATGGGTGTGTGTGCTGAGTTAAGGACATCATCGAGAACAAATGTCTGAGGATGTATATATGTGAATGCACATAGGGATGTGTGCAATTGTGCACAAATGATTGCTAACCTGGTGGTTACAATGAAAGAAACAATAGCGTCTACCATTCATCAATTCCCTAATGGCTATAACTGGCATTATAGTCTCTGCTTCACAGTCCATCCCAAGAAGCAGATATTACCTAAAGGGAATCTGAACCCAAAATCACACAGTTAATAAGTTGCCTATTTGTGATTCACACCCAGGCTTGAGCAATCCTATAGACTTTATCCTCACTCTAATACTACTTCTTGTTATTCCCTCCTGTTAACTGCTTTGCTTATAACAAGATCAACCATATATTTGTCATTGAGAGAAATATGCATCTCTCATATGTTGCACTATTGCTTGATATTTTAATGAGGTCTTACCTCTTGCTGCATTATTTAAAAATCAAGTATGATTTCTTTTTATCTGGAAACCATCCTAATGCTGAAGTCAAGAATCTACCTTACATTCCCAATAAACTTTCAGTCATTTATGTCATTTATATCTTGTCATAGAAGATCAGCCTGGAATCCATTATGCAGAAGAAGAGAAGAATGCAAAAGCAGATTGTTCTGCCTTAATGCAGTGAGAAGGGGAGCTCCAGGGTAACTGCAAATGCCACTAAAGAAGAGGGAGAAGAAGGTGATTTTTGTCAGGTATGAGTTTGTATGAGTCCGTTTTCACATTGCTGTAAAAACTCCTCTGAGACTGGGTAATTTATAGAGAAAGGAGGTTTAATTGACTCACAGTTCCCACAAGGCTGGGGAAGCCTCAGGAAACTTACAATCATGGTGCAAGGTGAAGGGGAAGCAGGCAACTTCTCCACAAGGTGGCAGGAGAGGGAGAGAACAAAGTGGGGAAGGCCCCTTATAAAACCATCAGATCTTGTGAGAACTTACTCACTATTATGAAAATCGCACTTGGGGAAACCACTCCCATGACCAAATCACCTCTCACCAGGTCCCTCCCTCAACACGTGGGGATACAATTCGGATTACAATTTGAGATACATTTGGGTGGGGACACAGCCAAACCATATCAAGGTCCCCACTCAAACATTCAGCAGTGGGTCAAAGGAATAGAATCCACTTTGGAGCGGCTGCTGTTTCTGAAGGAGGATTAGAAGTAGGGGTTAATTAGTGCCTTTGTCCATTCAGGCTGCTGTAACAAAATACCATAAACTGGGTGGCTTGTAAACAATAGAAATTTGTTTTTCATAGTTCTGGAAGCTGGGAAGCCCAATATCCAGGCATAGGCAAATTCAGGCTCTGGCGAAGACTTACTTTCTGATTAATACACAGCCACCTTTTCACTGTAATCTTACATGGCAGAAGGGATGAAAGGCTTCTCTCTGGCTTCCTGTATAAAGGCACTTTCCCATTCACAAGTGCTGTGCCTTCCTCATCTAACCCTCTCCTTTCCAAAGCCCCAAATCCTAATATTATCACCTTAAGTGTTAAGATTTCAAAATATACATTTTCAGAAAACACAAACATTCAGACTATAGCCATTAGGAAGTGGGTGCCCACATGAGATAAGGGTAGCAATGGTATCGTATAATGATGAGAAAGCAAGGGAGGTGAGGGGTGTCATTGGTAAGAAAGTAGTAGCCACTCAAAAAAACTGAAAGAAGGAATTATTTTGGCATTTCATAGCTGCTGCTTGACCACGGAGGAACCATGTTTCCTTTTAACATTGCAATGGGCTGTGTCTATCCTGATTCATGGACTGCTGTTTTCTTTCTCAATCCAAGCTGATTTTTCACTTTTAGTCCAGGACAGGATTTACACTTTTGCTACTAATTGCAGTTGTTGAGATTATAAATCATTTCTATTTTATTGTTGTGTACTTCCTTTATAGCCTGTTTTATATGTTCTACAATATTTTAAGGATCAGGGTAAATAGAGAAAGTCCTTGCAAAAGCATAGTTAAAAAGCAGTAATGAGTATAAAATCAATTTTCAATCAGGAGTCTGGAAAAATAATTGTATACATACATATATATATATATATTCGCTATCTAAATCTCCTGTCTGCATTATTGAGCAATACATTTTCATTTTAGATAATATTTATGTGAACTAAATGGCTAATACATTTCAATCAAAGCAAATTTCTAGTTTAATATGTTGGAAGAATCCAAGTGTTTCAAAATGCTCATGGGCAAGAGAAGGAAATGGGAAAGTAATAAGGAGTAATGTTTTATTTATTAGCACAGAGATGATTTGACTCAAAAGTTATTATGGTGCATTTTGTCACTAACCCCAAAATGAAAGGCTTCTGAATAGTACAGGCCACAATCCAGCTCCTGCTATTGGTCCCGGTCAGTGACTTCTGTATTTAACAGCCCTTTCCACATCTCAGAGTGGCCACATCTACATTGTAGGGAATTCCAAGAATTCCACATTCCTTTCTGAAGATGTTCATAGAAAATGGACAGAAAAAAAATTATCTTGTCCTCATCTATACCTTACAATGAGTAATAATTGATTTTAAATTCAATTTTCTCTTTGTCAGACCCAAATAGATCGCTAAAAGTGCCAGGGTATCCGGCATGCCCTCATACAGAGCAGAACTGAGGTTCTTGTGGGTTCTTCTTCCTCTGCTGTGTTTGGTGTCAGTGGGCAAATTGCGTGCTGTCAAATGCTTCATACCAAACACACCATTGCTGATTTAATGTCACTAAAAATAAGACGGGACCCCGTGTATTTGCCCCATGAAAGAGAAAGACTAAGATTGCCTGCTTTGATGTGTTAAACCATTGCTCTCTTTTCTTTCTATTTATTTTATCATATATTTTATATAGAGAGTAAATTCCAAATGCAAGGTTTCTAGGAGATAAAAAATTACACAAATCTTGTTACCAAGGTATCCATCTAATGGAAGCTTTGGCAGGAAATCCTAAAGCCCCAGTTTTTCAATTTTGAGATACAGGATCAGGCAATGTAAACCTACTATTATTTTTATTACAAACCCTTAGAGATGGGACTTGAGCTTACTTTTTCTATAGTATATTCTTCTTTGTATCTATAAGCATATCAACAATGAAGATATATTTCATACTTATTTGGACTTCTGTGTTAAAACTATTTCATCATCTCTGCCTTTGTAAACACATGCAGTTTTTCCTAACACCTCAAGAATATAGAGAGATCCCATCATTCTGAAATCTTTTATTTACTTTATGGACTTTAGAAACAACTCTTGATACAAATGTACCAGAAAAAAAAAGTTTCTAATTATCATTCTCCCTTTCGTCTCAATTTGCTGTGTCTTTATAAAAAAGCACATTTAGACTCTGAAGCCATTCATGAAAATTCTCATTCACAGTTGAAAAGCACCATTCAAGCAGGGTGTGGTGGCCATGCTTGTAATCCCAGCACTCTGGGAGGCCCAGGCGGGCAGATCACTTGAGTCCAGGACTTTGAGACTGGCCTGGGGCAACATAGAAAAACCCATCTCTACAAAAAAAAAAAAAAATGCAAAACTTAGCTGAACATAATGGTGCCAACCTGTAACCCCAGCTACTTGGGAGCCTGAGACAGGAGGATCACTTAAGCCTGGGAGGTAGAGGTTGCAGTGAGACAAGATTGAGTCACTGCACTCCAGCATGGGCAACAAAGTGAGACTCTGTCTCAAATTAAAAAAAAAAAGAAAGAAAGAAAGAAAAGAAAACACCATTCAAGTATTTGATATTTATACTACTGTATTTTTGTTTTGTTTTATACTCTTTTAAGTTTGAATTCTTCTAGAGAAAGCCTTAGCATTTTATATTCTGTCACCATTTCCTGTATTCTAAGGAATTGGAATTGAATTGCAGAAATGGCCAAGCTTTATAAAATCAATTTGTTTTTACAATAGATACGAATTTTAAACATTCAATCCTTTCATGCTATCACATTAGACTCCTTCAGCTATTCATAGCAGAAGGTGTATTCTTACTAAGGCAACCTTCATGCTAGTGCAAGCGAACTCAAATCCTTCCAATGGTACTTTATCTTCTTTCATTATCAAGCGCACTCACTAACCGTTTCAAAAAAAAAAATAAATGCTTCTTATTTTAAGACATGAATTTTGAGGTTATCGTACAGGACTTTGGAAAAATAGATCGCTAATACAAGCAGAATCTTACTAATCATTATTCATCCAGTCTCAAATATCCTGCTAAAGACAGACACAGTGGTCACCAAATAAAGCACAGTTAATGCTAGTATAGGTGAGGTCAGTAAATACTTGTCAAATAAATTACGGAATGGACTGACAACAGATGTGGGTCAAGAAGAGGGTGATAAAAATGGCGAGAGGATGGTTTCATGCCAGCCTTAACAACAGAACTTCATTCTCTTGCAGTTCCAGAGGCCAGAAGTCTGAAATCAAGGTATCAGCTGAGGCGATTACTTCTGGGAGCTCTGAGACCTGAGAGGCTACTTCATGTCTGTATTAGTTTCTTAGGGCTGTGGTCATAACAAAACACTATGAGCCAGGTGACTTTAATGACAGAAATTTATTTTCTCAATGTTCTGGAGGCTGGAATTCCAAGATCAAGGTGTCTGTAGGGTTGATTTCCTCTGCAGTCTCTCTACTTGGATGATAGATGGTCACCTTCTTGCTGCTTCTTCATGTGGTCATTCTCTCATGTGTACACACCCCGGTATCCCTCTCTGTGTCCTAATCTCTTCTTCTTATAAGGACACCAGTCAATTGCATTAGGGCACACCCTAACGGCCTCATTTTAATTACCTATTTAAATGACCTATCTCCAAATAAAGTTATATTCTGAGACACTGGGGGGCTAAGACTTCAACATATGAATTTGCTGGAGGAGGGGCAACATTCAGTCCATGACAATGCCCATCTCTTCGCTTCTGGTGATGGCCAGTGATTCCTGGCATTCCTTGGTTTGTAGATGCATCACTCCGATCTCTGCCTCCTTTTTCACATGGTGTGCTCCCTGTATATATCTGTATTATGTTGTCTTATGTGAATACCAGTCATATCTAATTAAGGACACACCCTATTTCAGTATGATCTCATCATAACTAATTATATCTGCAATGACTTTATTTCTTATTTTTATTTATTTATTTTTTTACATTTTCTTTTTTTATTATACTTTAAGTTCTAGGCTACATGTGCACAACATGCAGGTTTGTTACACAGGTATACATGTGCCATGTTGGTTGCTGCACCCATCGTTATCCCTCCCCCAGCTCCCCACCCTCCTCCGACAGGCCCTGGTGTGTGATGCTTCCCTCCCTGTGTCCATGTGTTCTCATTGTTCAGCTCCCACTTATGAGTGAGAACATGCGGTGTTTGGTTTTCTGGCCTTGTGATAGTTTGCTGACAAATGGTGGTTTCCAGCTTCATCCATGTCCCTGCAAAGGACATGAACTCATCATTTTTTATGGCTGCATCGTATTCCATGATGTATATGTGCCACATTTTCTTAATCCAGTCTGTCATTGATGGACATTTGGGTTGGTTCCAAGTCTTTGCTATTGTGAATAGTGCTGCAATAACATATGTGTGCATGTGTCTTTATAGTACCATGATGTATAATCCTTTGGGTATATACCCAGTAATGGGATCACTGGCTCAAATGGTATCTCTAGTTATAGATCCTTGAGGAATCGCCACATCATCTTCCACAATGGTTGAACTAATTTACCATCCCACCAACAATGTAAAAACATTCCTATTTCTCCACATCCTCTCCAGCATCTGTTGTTTCCTGACTTTTTAATGATTGCCATTCTAACTGGAGTGAGATAGTATCTCATTGCGGTTTTGATTTGCATTTCTCTGATGACCAGTGATGATGAGCATTTTTTCAAGTCTTTTGGCTGCATAAATGTCTTCCTTTGAGAAGTGAGTGTTCATATCCTTTGTCCACTTTTTGATGGGGTTGTTTGTTTTTTCCTTGTAAATTTATTTAAGTTCTTTGTAGATTCTGGATATTAACCCTTTGTCAGATAGGTAGATTGCAAAAATTTTTTCCTATTCTGTAGGTTGCCTGTTCACTCTGATGATAATTTATTTTGCTGTGAAGAAGCTCTTTAGTTTAATTAGATCCCATTTGTCTATTTTGGCTTTTGTTGCCATTGCTTTTTTGTGTTTTAGTCATGAAGTCTTTGCCCATGCCTATGTCCTGAATAGTATTGCCTAGGTTTTCTTCTAGGGTTTTTATGGTTTTAGGTCTTACGTTTAAGTCTTTAATCCATCTTGAGTTAATTTTTGTATAAGGTGAAAGGAAGGAATCCAGTTTCAGCTTTCAACATATGGCTAGCCAGTTTTCCCAGCACCATTTATTAAATAGGGAATCCTTTCCCTGCAATGACTTTATTTCTAAATAATGTTACAATATGAGTACAGGGGTTCAGAACTTGGGGGGACATAATCCATTAAAAAGAGCAATAAAATAAATTCAATAAAAGCTAAAATAAGGATCCCAAACCTAAACTTTTAGCTGCTAGGAATTGAGAGTTTGCAGCAGGGTCCTGCCCCAGAAGGAAAGTCACAGATACCTGCTAAAAGCAGAAAAAGTTATATCTGGAACAGAGAGTCTCAGATGCAAGGAATCATTCATCTCTGTGACTTTTACTCATTCTGAAGTAAGCAGGGAAAAGAAATGTTAATGAGGGAGAGAGATACCAAGCCACTAGCTGAAAAATAAAAGCAAGCACTGAAAGACAAATCCAACGGAGAGGTCAGACACTAGGAACATAAAGGGAAAGAGATGGTAAGCAAGAAACCAAATTGCAAAGGTCAGATTAAGAAAGAGGCTCTCAGCAATGCTGGATCTAGTCTCAGGAGTGGGGAATTGTCACAGAATTCAATGATCTGGGGTATTCTTATAGTTGTAGTGATTCTGAAATAGATATAAACCATCTGAGGTATCAAACCATCGCTTCCAGATGTGTAAGTCACCAGGTCTTCTGTGTAGAGGACTTTACACACCATGAAGCAAGAGCAGCCTCCAAGCATATGGGCATGAAATGGCTAAACATTAAAGTCCCAAATTGCCACTTCAAGGAATAACAGAATCATTTTCACCTTGGTCCCCAGGCAAGAAAGAGTCATTTTGTCCTAAAAGTTTAAATACTCTAGAACTTTCTCAAGAGACAGAGAATGTCCAGACTATCCCCTTAGTTACACTAAGGGAAAACCTGGTCCAAGTTAAGGAGGAAATTAAGACAATGCTAAATACTATCACATTTAGAGTTGCACATATTCATGTACATAGCTCTTGTTCCAGAATTTGGTTTGATTCATTCTTAAGAAGTCATGTTAAGAAACCCTTCCACTTGACATTAGATATTTTATATATAGATGCTTAAACTGCCAAGAGCCTGGCTATGAGAGGCAAGATTCTTCATCATTAAAAGCAGCACCACACAGGCCTCATGACTCACCATATCTCTCTCTCTCTCTCTCTCTCTCTCTCTCACACACACACACACACACACACACCCAAAATCTCTCTCTCTCTTTCTCCATTTAAAAAAGTTTTGCATTTAAAATTCTTTATCTTTCTTGCATGCAGATCATGCAGATCACCAAATAGTCATCTAAAGATGGTGAATCTTTAAGGACCATCTCATTAGAGAATATTGGGTGTGAGTGGCCTTCAATGTCACTCTGTCTAATTCCCTCATTTTACAAAAAATTAATCTAAGGTCTCAAGAAGGTAAGAGACTTGCTTGAGTTCATACATCTATATTTAATTACCTTTTCTAATGTGACTGAGACATGTTATGAATTACTGTAAACTACATATAAATTCCTAGATGTTGTGTTTAGTTTTCTAGGGAAAATAAAGAAAAAAATTATATGTGTAAACCAAGTGTGTTAATGGTGTCCTTCTGGAATCCAGAACTGAAAAGCTGTCTTTTTCCTTTTGTTTTATAAGTATTTGTCCATTCAAATATGACTGAGATGATTAACAATTCTAAAACTTTATCAGCTAGCCCTTTAGAGGGAAGATAGAAGACAGTTGTCTTGGTCCATTTTGTAGTGCTATAACAGAATACTCAAGACTGAGTAATAAAGGGAAAAAAGTTTACTTGGCTCGTGATTCTGGAGGCTGGGAAGTCCAAAAAGCATGGCACCAGTATCTGCTTGGCTTCTGGGGAGGGCCTCATGCTCTGTCACAACATGGTGGAGAAGCAGAAATGGGAAGTGGGTGCATGCCAGTAGGGACAAACATGAGAGGCAACCTCACTTTATAGCAACCTACTGTCACTGAAACTAGTCCATTCCTGAGAGAACTAATCTAATCTCAGAAGAGCAGCACCAAACTACCTGAGCAGACACTCCATGACCCAAAAACCTTCCATTAGGCCCCGTCTCTCAAAGATTCCACCTCTCAATGTTGCCACATTGGGAATTAAGACTTTTGGCAGGAACACTCAAACAATAGTGACAGCTAAGGGTAGAGGCTTATAAAATTGAATTCAGAATAGCTAGAGATATGGTATGAAGAGTAAGAATGAGAGACAAGAAATGGGAACACCAAACATGGCCTCTTCACAATTTCCACTGGGCTGATATGAAGGTCTTTACTGCAGTAATATGATTTAGGCATATTTATAAAGAAGTTATAAAGAAGTTATACCATCCAAACATTTTTTAGCAAACCAAACAAACCACTCATAACTCATTCCTCTTAAGCAATCCTGATCTTCCTGTTGTCATTTATTGATATAAAATGTTCCAGTCCTAATTAAATCCATTGTTTTTAGTTAGGCCCAAGTACTTTCCCCACACTGAGTTGAGATCCAGCAAACAGGCCCTTGCTTTGTGGGGTTTAAGGGAAATCAGTGAATTGCTGGTGACAGTTTTTCTCTCCAGCAGTCAGAAAGCTTCTTGCCTCAGGGAAGTTCCAATTACATGAACTTAAAATGTAGATTTTGAAGAGGAGGTGAATGAGCTTAAAGAATGCTTCTCTCTGCTCCTACTTGGAAAAAAAAAAGATTATCTCTAATAATAATTATTGCTGTAGTTATCACTTGCTATATGTCAAAAACTGTGGGAAACTCTTTTCATGCATTATCTCACTTCATCTGTACAGCACTCCTATGAAACAGCCACAGGGAAAGTAAAACTTGTGTCAAGAGGCTGGCAGTGGGAAACTATGACTAGAAAAAATAGGAAAGAGAATAAGCTTTGTGTCATTAAAGCAATAAAACCAGCTGATTTGACAAAAGCATTACATGCACATTATGATGAAGCAAGATCACCCCATTTTCTACTGAACAATTAAAAGATTAACTAACAATGGCAGTTATCAGGCCACGAAGAAGTACTTCATAGAAGTTTGCTGCTTTCTGTATTAGTTAGGGTTCTTCAGTGAAACAGAACCAATAGGAAAGACAATTGATAAATGGATGGATGGATGGATGGATGGATGGATGGATGGATGGATGGATAGATAGGCAGATAGATAGATACATAGATAGTTATTTTCTATTATATTACATTATGACGATTGGCTCACATTATGGAGGTTGAGGTAATTTAGTAATTTAGCCCAAGTCCAAACATGGAGCTCCAGTGTCTGAGGGCAGGAGAAGATGGATGTCTCAGCACAAGAAGAGATAATTTATCCTTCTTTTACCTTTTTGCTCAATTTGGGCCCTCAACAGATTGGATAGCACCCACTTACATTGATGAGGGCAGATATTCTTTATTCAACCTACTGATTTAAATGTCAACCTCTTCCAGAAATTTCCTCACTGGAATACACACACAAAAATATACCTCACTAGCTACCTAGGCATCCCTTAGCCCAGTCAAGTTGACACATAAAATTAGCCATCACATTCTCTCAGAGATATTGCAGTGGCCATTCTTAGACCTGTAATGAAATGTGAAAGTGTCATGCCAGCTCCAATGCAACTGTTAAAAGTGTGTTAAGGATTGGGCTGGTTTTCTCATCCTTCTAATGGTGCATTTTCCTTTTTCACACTCCTTCAGTCATAAGATAACTATTTTGTCTTCTCTTTTGTTAAGGTCATGTTAGTTTCTAAAGTTAAGTTCATTTATATCTTCTTGTGTCCTCAATTCTTTTGGGAGTTTGAAAAACATGATTATATAGCTTATCTAATATGGTTTAGATTTCTGTCCCTGCCCAAATGTCGTGTTGAATTGTAATCTCCAGTGTTGGAAGAGGGACCTGATGGGAGGTGATTGAATCATGGGGGTGAATTTCCCTCTTGCTGTTCTCATGATAGTGAGTGAGTTCTTACGAGATCTGGTTGTTTGAAAATGTGTAGCATTTTCCCCTGCACTCTCTTCCTCCTGCTCCAGTCTTGTAGGACATGCTTGTTTCCCCTTTGCCTTCTGTCGCAACTGTATGCTTCCTGAGGTCTCCCCAGCCATGCTTCCTGTACAGCCTGTTCAACCGTGAACCAATTAAACCTTTTTTCTTTATAAATTACCCAATCTACAGTAGTTCTTCATAGCAATGTGAGAACAGACTAATACATCATCCAACTTGTTTTGATTCTTTCACTGATAGCAACATTCTATTGCAATATTCTTCATCTGAACCGGAAGCTATCCTCCTAGCATATTAAGATACAGTCACTATGTGTATTGTGTAATATTTACTAAGTCTCTCTCTAAATGGTGTATCATCTTTGTGATGTTTCAAAATGTCTTTCAGTGTTTAGGAAGATTTCTATTTTGATTTGAGTAGAAATCTTTGTATTCAAACCTTTTATACTGTTGTTAATCTTCTTTTGTCTTACTTAATCTTTTACCATCTGGTTTGTCTGTTTTGGCTGGTTCCTTTGATTTTTCACTTACTAATGATAAAACTCAATGATCTTAGGCAACATTCCCCATTCACTCTCCCTTTTCTTCCTATTTTTAAAATTGTATTCCTTCCACCTTTTCAGAACGTATAATGTTTACTTGGCTTTCTCCCATCCGTGTCACCATTCTCAGTTTGGTCATAATTTTACAACTAAATATGTTAAATGTTCACCACCAGTCTTCTTGCTAAAATTTCTCCAGTTGTCTCCTGGGTGGATGAAACTCACCATACACTTGAATTTTGGGGAGTGGTTGATGTATTTAGGATTTCCTTTGTAGTTACATATTTAAAACTGTTTTTTTTTCTACAGTGGCTTGGCTGGAAATTATTTTCTTGGGTCATCTATCTTTGTGCTCTTTGAAAATGCTGTTCTATAGCACACTGGCTTTACATTCAGTTCCCGAAGAGTCAAAACCAGCCGAATTTTGTTACCTTTATAAGGTACTTTGATCTCTTCGCCTGAAGGCCCTGTGGATCTCTTTCTTCATCCTTAAAGACTAACAACTTTACTAAGAAAGATTTCAGTTTACTGTCAAATCAATTTTTTGAGATGAACTCTTTTAATAAGAATTTTAGAAGTTTCATTTTTTTAATTTCCAAAAAGATTTTTTTGGATTTTAGTTTTCAATATTAGTTCTCTATTATTTTTTTAATTTTTTTGGGTACATAACAAGTGTATATATTTATGGGTTATATGAGATATTTTGATACATTAATTCAAAGCATAATAATCACATCAGGGTACATAGGGTATCCAAACCTCAAGCTTTTATCCTTTGTGTTTTAAATGATCCAATTATACTCTTTTAGTTATTTTAATTATCTGTTTTTTTAAATAGTTTGATGTTTTTCTTCTTCAAAGACCTCAATTTCATGTATGTTGAAACATCATTTTCTGGCTTCCATTTGAACCACTTTTACTCTCACCCATATTACTTTTTCTTTTATCTAATTTTCATTCTCCTGGCTATTGTTCTATTTTCCTTCCATATATCTTATTACATTTTCCATGTTATCTATTTTTTGAGTCTTCGTATGCTCTTAAACTTTCTATGTAATCTATTTTTTGAGTCTTGTATTTCTGAAATGGTTTACATTCTTTTATTTATTTTTAAAGTTCTTTTCTGCAGTCACATGGGTCCCTCTTACTCCCTCTGAAACAAAGGGGTAATATAACAGAAAAGCAGTCACAGTGAAAAGAGATAACACACTTAATAAATTGAAGTCAAACTATTTTACTTTCACAAATGTTGTCCAAAAGATGACCACGTGAGCACATTACTGGGACTTCTGCACAGATGTGGAACAGACCACTGATGGGAGGGACGCTGAAGCTTCCGATTTTGCTAGCATTACAGTGACTCCACCTCTGGTGACAACTGGATGCCAGCAACATACTACGTGCTCTGCATCCATTATCTTATCTAAAACTTCATTTAATACCGAAACAACAAATCTTTAAGAAAAACAGTATTATAATCTACATGTTATCATGAGGAAAATGGGACTACAAGAGGCAAATCTTAAGTGGAAAACTTAATATTTGAATGCAGTACCTCTTTACTTCAAAGTCTATGTTTCCTTAGCCACTCTGCTTTGATGCCTCTGTTAATTACCCCATCATATCCACTGATACTGCATTCAGTCTTTCCAGCCCCATTTGCCTCTAGCTGACACCTCCTCTTCATCAATGCCTTTAAGCCTTTCGAGACACCTGCATTGGTTTGTCTTTTTGAAGTCTTTGATCCTGGTTCAATTTCCTGCTTACTCATCTATTGTAATTGCTCAGAATACAAAACACATAGAACGTTTCTACCTTCACAGCCCTCATAGTCATCTTAAAGATTCCAAGCACATTCATACCAGAGATGTAAGAAATTATGCAAATAGCAGTGAAATGATGAATTCTTCATCATCTCCGCCAAATCTGGAGCCTCCTTGCTCACTGACCACCCTCTATCTCTGTTCATAGAGGATAAAAATGGGAGAGAGCAAGGGTAATAATCAGGTTATTTGCTGGAAGTATTGGGTAACTATGATAACATTTTCTAAGAGGTGGAAGACTGGAGACGTAGCTGCTTGGGGTATGGAAATCTCTTAGTGCCAACAGCCTTCTTTTAAAAACAGAAACACCAAAAATTGAGGGAAAAGTTAAGACAGGTATTTTCCAAGAATGGACATTTACAACAAGATTTACTTTCATACTTATTGAATAAAAACAAGAATTGCATGCTGAATTTTAATGCCTCCAATAATCATAGAAACTTAAAATTTGCTTTATCTGAGAGCATATGGGAAAAGAGTTTTAATACTATGACTTTTTTCAACATATTTATTTGTATATACAGACATTTATTTGACCGGCTTCTTTTGACTTGTTTGTCTGCCTTCCCAACTAGGACAAAAGTTCCATAGGAAAATGAATTATAACTTCTTTGTTCACTGATGTATCCACAGTACCAAATGCAATGCAATTGCAATCGATGAGTAAATGAATATTTGCACATACTAGACATTGACAAACTTACGTTGAAAGAAAAAAATAAAATAACTTCAACTATCAAATTTTATAATAAATATGAAATATTTATCAAAAATGAGTTGGGTTATGGATCTTTTTAAATACCAATTGTCAGTAAACTGTCATCACTGAAATTAACATTCAAATTTAAGAAGTTCATTCTAGATGACAAAGTTATCGTTATTTTCTGTAGTTTCCTTTACACATGAACAAATATACATGGGCTTACATGCAAATGAACAGTAAGGCTGATAAATTGCTTAATGGTTAGAGCAATTTAAACTTCTACTTCACTCATGTGGCTTCAGTTTTCATCTCCCAGAATGTATAGTGAGCAGTGACTGAAGATATAGAGAACAACAGGACAGCAAATGGCGAGAACCTTGATGGTGGAGCATCTTTTTTTTTTTTTTTTTTTTTTTTTTTTTTTTTTTTTTTTTTTTGAGACTGAGTCTCCCTCTGTCGCCTAGGCTGGAGTGCAGTGGCATGATTTTGGCTCACTGCAACCTCCACCTCCCAGGTTCAAGCGATTTTCCTGCCTCAGCCTCCCAAGTAGCTGAGACGACAGGTCCGTGCCACCACACCCGGCTAATTTTTTTGTATTTTTAGTAGAGACGGGATTTCACTGTGTTAGCCAGGATGGTCTCAATCTCCTGACCTCATGATCCACCCACCTCGTCCTCCCAAAGTGCTGGGATTATAAGCGTGAGCCACCGACCCGGCCAGTGGCAGTATCTTTTGCTCATATATGTTGAATTGCAAGGGCTGCATTTCCTGTAGACACAGGTACTTTACATAGCAACCTCACTAGTGAGCTTGAGCGTTTTGCTCTAGATGCCGATAGCATCTGCTGCAATGCTTCTGTGTTGCTATGTGAAGTACCTACATCTAGAGGAAATCCAACCCTCATGGTAAATTCACATAACAGATTCTGAATCTTCCAGATAATGCATGAACTGTTTCCAGGTTCCACATTCCCCTTTTCCAGGACTTCAAAAAGTACCTGAAACATGAAAAAATGAAACCTCTTAACCCAAGGTTAGTTATATGTCTAAATTACAGGAAATTCTATGTGGCTACTTTTCTGTGGTGGGCTTTTGAATAATGCCTGCCAGAAGATGTTCTGATCCTAGTCCCTAGGATTTGTGAATATGTTATCTTGTGTGGCAAAAGGGGCTTTGTTGATGTAATTAAGTAAAGGATGTTGAGATGGAAAGATTATTCTAGATTATCTGGGTGGGCTTAATGGGTAAACACAGGGTTCTTAAGAAAGAGAGGTAAAAGGTCAAAGGAAGGAAAAAGCGATGTGACAACAGAACCGGTGACTAGAGTCATGTGACCACAGCCAAAGAATGCCAGTCATCTCTGATACCTACAACAGGCAAGGAATCGATTCAGAGTCTCCCCTAAAGCCCCTGGAAAGGACAAGTCCTGCTAACACCTTGATTTTAGCCTCATGAGATTAATAAAAGACTTCTGACCTTCAAAATTGTAAAGGAATAAAGTTGTGTTGTATTAAACCACTAAGTTTGTGGTAATTTGTTATAATAGCAATAGGCAACTAATACACTTCTAATATAACTTGCAGACTCTTTCTTTTTTTTTTTTTTTAAGACAGAGTCTTGCCCTGTCACCCAGGCTGGAGTGCAGTGGTGTGAACTTGCTCACTGCAACCTCTACCTCCCGGTTTCAAGCAATTCTACTGCCTCAGCCTCCTTAATAGCTGGGACTACAGGCATGTACCACCAGGCCCGGTTAATTTTTTTTGTATTTTTAGTAGAGGTGTGGTTTTGCCATATTGGCCAGCCTGGTCTCAAACTCCTGGCCTCAAGTGATCGGCCCACCTCGGACTCCCAAAGTGCTGGGATTACACACATGAGGCACCACACCCGGCCAATTTGCAGACTCTTGTTCATTCCCTTTTCACCCTTAATGCAAAATTGCCCTCTCTCTTGGCTCAATCAGCCCACTTTCTGAGATTTTGTGTCACTTATTTCTACTTCTTGATAATCTGTGAACCACGTAGCCATCCTGAGCTGGGCTGTGGGTTTATTCAGTCAATAACTCTCTAACAGTAAAAGCTTGCTTCACAGCAGTGACAGTGTCCCAACAGTGAAACTTTCCTAGGGGTATTTCAAATTTTCTCTGTCTTTGCCTTGTCTTCTAATCCTTACTCTATGATGCTAAGAAAGTAATTTTTTAGCTCCTGCTTGGTACTATTTTCCTAAGAATGTCTTCCAAATATATCTTTGATCACTCAGTCTGCCTTTAACTTTTTACTTTGTTCAATTTCCTTTTTCTTTTTTAACAGTACTTACATCTTTTATAATTGCATTATACACATCCTTGGGATGGCAGTTAAAATTTGACTGGAACAACAAGCCTATCTTGGTGATTATGTCTAAAAGGGAAGTGCATCCAGCTTGCCAGATTGTATTAACTCTTAAAGACTCAAGATCCTGAACTGAAATGTTCCAGGAAATAATTTGATATATTGGTAGATTTGATTTATATTGCTGCTGCAACAATCACCACAAACTTAGCGGCTAAGAACAACAAAAGTGTATCATACAGTTCTGGGGATCAGAAATCCAACATGGGTCTCACTGGGCTAAAATGAAGTTGTCGGCAGGGTTGCAGTCCTTCTGTAGACTTAAGGAAGAGTCCACTTCCTTGCCTTCTACAGGGAATCTGAATTCCTTGGCTCATGACCCCTTTCTCCAACCTCAAAGGCAGAATCTTAGTGTCTTCGGATGTCCGTCTGACTCTCTCTCTCTCTCTCGCCTGGTTCTTATACTGATAAAAATCTATGTGATTCCATTAGATCTTAGAGATAGTCCAGGATAATCTTGCCATCTCAGGGTCAGCTGATTAGCAGCTTTAATCTCACCAATAACCTTAATTTCCCTGTGCCGTGTAAGATAACTGATACGGTTTGGCTGTGTCCGTGCCCAAATCTCATCTTGAATTGTAGCTCCCGTAATCCCCACGTGTCATGGGAGGGACCCCAGTGGGAGGTAAGTGAATCATGGGGGCGGGTTTTTCCCGTGCTGTTCTCCTGATAGTGAATAAGTCTCATGAGATCTGATGGTTTTATAAAGGCCAGTCCCCCTGCATCCTCTCTCTTGCCTGCTGCCATGTAAGACAGGCCTTTGCTCCTCCTTCACCTTCCACCATGATTGTGATGCCTCCCCAGCCATCCTGAACTGTGAGTCAATTAAATCTCTTTCCTTGATAAAATACCCAGTCTTGAGTTTGTCTTTGCTAGCAGCGTGAGAACAGACTAATACAGTAACATATTCAGTTTCCAGGGACTAGAACATAGACGCCTTTAGGGGGTCATTATTCTGCCTTCCAAAGTTCATAAGAGCATTCACTAGTATTTTAGCCATATTCTGACACTGTCTAGCTGTGGGAACTTTTTAAAGTCATCTGTCTCTGTCTTTTCCCCTTGGAAAATTAGAGATCTAAGCTCCTGTTCCAGTTGAAACACAGCAAGTGTTTCAAAATGTAAAACCATATATTTTAAAATATATTAAACATGTATTTAACCCTCCCATAAATGATGTTTCTCTTTTCTTTTGTAAAGAGAAAGAAGTATTTTCTAGACTCCTAGTCTGGACTCCTAGAATCCTAATCTAGAAGATACTTCTCCACAAAGGCCTCTGTGAAAACCTGAAAAAAAAAAAAAATACAACCATTAGTTAACAGCTAATAACTTTTCATCTATAGCAATAGTGTTTTATTGTTGCAAATAGCCAAAAGTTAAAAAAATAAACAATTGAATCCTTCACAAGTTGCAGCCGTTGTATATTTCTCAGCATATAAATTATTTTACACATTGCAGGGGCTTCCAAACGCTTCACAGAGTATGTTCCGAATTACTCCTTGAAAGCATGCAGTAAGTTATGTAACAAGCAACCCCCACTTTTTAAAGCTCACAGTATTGTTACCAGGGTTGTATTTCCTATTACTGAGGTGAAGAAACAAGCTCAAAAACATGATGAGTTTTTCCAAGGTGACCCAGTTAGAAAGTAATAGAGTAAGGAATGAAGTTGTGTTTATGCCTGGAAACAAACACTGTTTTCTCCACGTCGATATCCCACACATACTTATCTCCTCCATTAATAAATGGAGGGAAAAAATTGAGAAGAATAAAAACAAGGGTTCACTGGTAGAGGATGGGCTTCCACTAGCCATTATATTGGTGATAAATCATTTTTTATGACTCCTGCCTTTGTTTCAAACTTTAACCTCTCATTTCTATCAATTACACAATTTGTACAAAAAGTGTAGGAAGAAACGTTGTATATATGATTTTAATCTGAATGCATTTAATCAAGAGCTTCTTATGGGTTGAGAGATTCTTGGCGACTGTGTCCCCAAGTGAGTTTGTGCTTATGGAACTCAATTTACTAATTTACTAGGCAACATATAAAGTTGAATAAAAAATACTAAACAAGCTTCAGTACATGAGGAAGGTTAAAAACTGATACCGTATTTTAGCACTATGCAGCTTTTTTCTTTATAAACAAACTTGACCTAGAAACAAGAAAAAGAAACCATGGAATAACTTTTTTAAGGGAATGTTTTATTCCTGATACTTATTTTATTGCAAATTAGTATATAAAAGTTGCTATTCAAATTATGATACATATTAATTATATATGTTAATTGTAGTAGTTTACTAATTAATAATAATAAATTAATAACATATTAAATTTATCTATTAAGAGAGTATATGTGCCTTTTCACCAACATGCCACATCCATCCTACTCCCTCCAGTGAAGATAAAATTATGTAGCTAGCACAAATCTAGCTTGGAGTCATAGTGAAGGCAGTAGTTTGCCAAATGTTTAGGTTAAGGTTTGTGGCCTAAAGAAGCTGCCTCTGATTATTTTTCTTATTCCTTCTGTGATCTAGGTTGAGGTTTGATGCCAAATGTCAAACGCAGAAAATCAGTTAAAGAACTAAATCTAAGTGAATTAGATCATTGAGAATAACTTTGGAGTAAAACAAACCAAATCAATATAATTATGCCAGTGTATGCTTCCAAACCTAAAATCATTCACCAACATACAGATTCTGTGACAAATCACTTTACATCAAAAACCATTTTTTTTTGTGGTTAATTACAAACATTTGTTTCCCAGGAAGACAATGGATCTATGTCTCTTACAAAAATCCACAGCAGGGATTGCACTTTACACGTGAAAACTGACGACCTTGTCTCACAGGTTTTCGAAGTTGAAATAGCACCATTGACAATATCTGGGCTACTTTGTGGGCTATTTACTTCATCAAAGATAATATTTGTATGAGAGACATAAGATGTAATCGATCCTGTGACTAGAATCTTAGATAATAGAGTTATTTACTGCCCTTGCAACCTCTTCTGTTGAGTGACACTTCAGAAGATATTTTACAGAAAATCACCAATGATGGCCATTATCTCCCCCATAAATCAATCAGCTATTACTTTGCTGTTGCCAAAAATAGCACCAAAGCCAGAGTAAGAACCTAATAAACACAGCAATTATTTTAAAGGAGTTTCTCTTAAAATCCAAATATAGATTTAAGAGTTTAAGAAATAAATGGAAATAAAAATATTTTAAATTAAGTCACATTAATATTAATTCATTCACTGAATATTCATTAATAGTTACTGCATTCTGAAGCCTGGCTAAGCACTGGGAGTATCCCAATGAACAAGGTATTACAGCTTTGTGTGCTGCTTTCCTGCGAGGCTTACAATGTACCAGTGATGACAGACATCACATAAGCAATAATATTAAAATATCAGCAGTAACTGTCAAGCTATCCTAGAGGAGCTAGAAGGTGCTTTGGGAACACAAAGTATACAGTTGCACAGCTGGCAGTTTTGTAATTGAAATATTAAAAAATATAAAACAAAAAACACTTTAAGATCGAGGAAAATGTGTTACTTTAAAATTTAATTGTATAATTATGGAATAAAAATGAATATTTAGAATCTAAGTTTAAATATGTGGGTTATGTAATTCTTCCACGGAATTCTTTTCCAGTATGCTCTTGAAATTGTAACCCACATTAGAGGAATAAATTGTATCTACAAAAGAATACTCTACAATTACTTCAGGTTTTAGAGCTGAAGGGCAGAAAAATCTAATTGATTACTTATATTTGATCAAGCATTTTTGGGACTGGGAAAATGTTTTTAAAAATAATGACCATTCTAAACACTTACATATAATTTGTTTTAAAATTTTTTCCCAGTTGTCACTTGTACTGAATATATAGTGGAGGACATAAGGATGTGTCCATCTATCCATATATTGACAATTGTCATGAGCATATACATGAGGCAGGCAAACAACATATTTGGGTTGAATCAGGTTAAAAGGATCACCAAAGTCAACTTTAAAAAAAAAAAAAAAAAAGAATTTTTAGGCTGGGCGCAGTGGCCCATGTCTGTAATCCCAGCATTTTGGAAGGCTGATCGCTTGAGCCCATGAGCTCGAGACCAGTCTGGGCAATGTAGGGAGACCCCCGTCTCTACAAAACATAGAAAAATTAGCTAGGCGTGCTAGTGCAGTCCTGTGGTCCTAGCTACTTAGGAGGCTGAGGTGGGAGAATAGCTTAAGTCCGGGAAGTTGAGGCCGTAGTGAGCAGAGATCACACCACTTTACACCAACCTAAGTGACAGAGAGAGACTCTGTCTTAAATAAATAAATAAATAAATGTTCTATTGAATTCAATCAACTAATATTTATCATGCCAGCAACTGGGGGTATGCTAAAATGAAAGGATTTTGCTTCGGTTCCCATGAAACGTATTGCCTTATAGGTAGACAAAGAGGTCTACATTAGAATACGATAAAGTGATGAGCGCCACACTAGCCCTAGTAGACGAGGACAGCAGAAGACACAAGAGGAGCAACTTGCTCATCTATGAGAGCATGGAGAAGGCATTTCTGGGACATTGCATCTGAGACAGCAGTGAGATATGACAAAATCAGGTGGAGGAGGGGATAGGGGTATGAAGGTGGGAGAAGAAATTACCAGCCACTCTTTATTTTGTGTGATCTTGGTTTGCTGTGCTTGTTGATCAATATTTCCCCAGGTTGCTGTTTCCCAGTTGGCCTCCACAGCTTCACACACCTCACTGAGGAGGAGATCGCTGACTCCAGCCTGGGAACAACCCATGCTTCCAACGTGTGGCAAACACTAGCCTTGCACTAGGGATCAGACAAGTGTTCAGTTTCAAAAGTAAACCGTACGGTTTCTTAGCCAGTATGTCTGGGGAGCAGAAATTTGACGCATCCTATAGAATAAATTCACATTTTTTTCTTTATTTTTGCATGAAAATAATATTAATAAACCTTTTCTGATTAAGAAAATTTTTATAAGAAAAAAATCAAAATGTACATAAACAAAAAGAAATAGGTTCCCTATAATCCTATTACCAGGGAATAACTGAAGTGATGTAACATTTTTATTGTTATATAACATTTTTATATAAATCAGTGTTGATTTTAGACTTTTTTTTCTTTAGAGACTAATAGCAGCATACCTGCTGGCCATTTGTATGTCTTCTTTATAGAAATGTCTATTCAGGTCATTTGTTCATTTTTTAATTGAGTTCTTTAATTTTGTTGCTATTGAATTATAGGAGTTACTCACATATTTGTGAGATTAACCCCTTATCAGATATATGATTTGCAAATATTTTTTTCACTTAAGATGTAGCATGCTGAAAAGAGTCTCATATCCACTCTATCAACAACAAAGCAGACAAACAGTATGTTTATGGCTTTCTTTGAACCCCTCAGAGATCTCAGAGCAGTGGATCATCAACTGGTCTGAAATCCCAGAGACAATTGCCTGAGAGAGAGACAGGGATAGAGTATTTGCTGACCTGGACCAGAAGCTGCTGGTTGTGGCATTGGTGGAGGCTAAGTAATGTCTGGCAAGAGAATGAGTGTACACTCTCTGGAAACGTAAATATATAGAAAATTCTCACCCTCTTGCAGGCTTTTATCCTGGATCCCTGAAAAATGTTTGGTGAGAGTCCTGAAAAAGTTTCCCTTATATGCAGGTCTTGAGGAGAAGAACAGCAGGTGCATAAACCCACCTACACACTTCTCCCTGTCTACTGTAAGAAATAAAAGCCTTAATATTGCAGCTGAGGGAGGGCACCACTGTCATCTTCAGGGCACTGGGTAAAACCCAGCGCAGCTGGGAATGTCAGCAGAACAAACGTTTTCCCCTGGAGACAGCGCAGGAATGCCTTGATGGGATCAGGACTACAGCTAGGGGAGGGAGCAACGAGAAAGTCTTACCCAGGAGTACAGTACTTGCCCGAGACTGAGACTTAATAAGAATTAAGATAACGTCCTCCTTGCCTGTCTTGCGCCACCAAAATAGCAACGCGTAGAGTATAAAGTAGCAGTGGAATGGCACTAGGATAGCTGTAAGAGCACAGAGACATCCAGTGAGAAGCACAGCACCAAGGGAAGAAGGAAAGGCAAAGGTGGAAAGGCACTGAGTAAAGCCCTCTGGCAAATCAGCCCGCACAGTACACACAAGGCAGCATTACGGGATTTTGAAAACCGTGGGCTCTCCAGCAAGGAGAGTGGGCTGAGAAGGGGGCCAGAGTCTAGGGGACAGCGCCAACTCTCCCTTCACCTGCCAAGGTCGCTCATGAACCTTCTAGGAAGACAAGAATCTGGCCTCCCTGACCTTATGAAAGTATGTTAATCAAATAGGGAGATAAAACGTGCTTTATTGGCCGGGCACTGTGGCTCATGCCTGTAATGGCAGCACTTTGGGAGGCCCAGCAGGGCGGATCACGAGGTCAAGGGATAGAGACCATCCTGGCCAACATGGTGAAGCCCCGTCTCTACTAAAAATACAAAAACTAGCTGGGTGTGGTGGTGCGGGTCTGTAATCCCAGCTACTCCGGAGGCTGAGGCAGGAGAATGGCTTGAACCTGGGAGATGGAGGCTGCAGTGGGCCGAGATCACACCACTGCACTCTAGCCTGGTGACAGAGTGAGACTCTGCCTCAAAAACAAAACAAACAAACAAAAAACAAAAAAAAACAAGCAAACAACAACAAACGTGCTTTATTTAACAGCTCCCTAAATAGCTTGCCATTGGGACAGAAGGCCTGTGGGTTTCTATTGTTACACTATCGATGTTTGTTTTTCTTTGATGAAGCATGATTTTGGTGTCATATTCAAGAACTCTTTCCTTAGCCTAATATTCTTATCTTTCTAAAGGTTTTATAATTTTGCATTTTACATTTAAGTTTATAATCCATTTTGTGTTAATTTTCATATAAGGAATAAGATATTGGGTGAGGTTATTTTTTTCATATGAATATTTCTTTGTTCCAGAACAGTTAGAAAGAATATCCTTTCTCCATTAAATTGTCTTTGTAACTTTGCCAACAGTCAGTTGACCATATTTGTGTATGTCTATTTCTGGACTTTCTATTCTGCTGTACTCATCTGCGTGTTTGTCTATTTGTTAGTACATAAAAGTCTTGATTACTGTAACTTTACTATATAGTAAAGTCCCACAAGTGTTATGGGCGTGTCCGTGTGGGAGGTGGACTTGCATAGTGTTACTCAGCACACCATACATGGAGAGGAAAAGTCTCCCAGCTTCTAATCTCTTGGCTCCTGCTTTTGTGCTTTTCCTACATCATTTACTCTTCTGTAATTCACCTCATCTATTTTATTTTCTTTTAATGCTATTTTACTGTGGTAAGAACACTCAACATGACATTCACCTCGTAACAGATTTGTAAACGTACATTATTGTTCATAGCAGGTGCATTGTTGTACAGCAGCTCTTTGGACCTTATTCATCCTGCTTACCTGAAACTTACTGCCTGTTGATTAGGAATTCCTTTTTTCTCCCTCCACCCAGCCACCATTCTACTCTGATTATATGAATACAACTATCTTACATATCCTACAGAAGTGGAATCTTGCAGGATTTTTCTTTCCATGACTAGTTTATTTTACTTAGCATAATGTCTTCAAGTTTCATTCATGTTATTGCATATCTCCATATTTCAGAATCTCCATCTTTTTTTTTTTTTTTTTTTTGAAATGGAGTTTCGCTCTTGTCGCCCAGGCTGGAGGGCAATGGCGTGATCTCGACTCACTGCAACTTCTGCCACCCAGGTTCAAGCTATTCTCCTGCCTCAGCCTCCCAAGCAGCTGGGATTACAGGCACCCGCCACCATGCCTGTCTAATTTTTTTTGTATTTTTAGTAGAGATGGGGGTTTCACAATGTTGGTCAGGCTGGTCTAGAACTCCTCACGTCAGGTGATCCACCTGCCTCAGCCTCCCAAAGTGTTGGGATTACAGGTGTGAGCCACTGCACGCAGCCAGAATCTGCATCTTTTACAGGCTGAATTGTATTCCATTGCATGTGTATTACACATTTTCTTTATCCATTCATCTGTCAATGGACATTTAGGTTGTCCCCACATCTCTCCTATTGCAGATAGTGCTGTAATGAGCATGGAAGTGCTAACATCTCCTCAGTATCCTGATTTTAATTCTTTTGGGTAAATACTCAGAAGAGGAATTGCTACATCATGTGGTGGTTTTATCTTCACAGTTTTGAAAAACCTCTGTACTATTTTCCATAATAGTTGCACCATTTTATATTCCCACCAACAGTGTGCAAGCGTCCCAGTTTCTCCACATTCTTGCCAACACTTGTTGTCTTTTATGTATTTATTAATTTTTTTAGGAGCCGTCCTGACAGGTGTGAGAGGATATTTCACAGTGATTTTGACTTTAATTTCCCTGATGACAAGTAACATTGAACATTGTTTCATATACCTCTTGGCTGTTTGCATGTCTTCTTTAGAGAAATGTCTATTCAAGTCATCTCCCCATTTTTTAACTGAGTTATTCATTTTTTGCTATTGAACTATAGGAGTTCCTTACATAATGAGGACATTTACCCCTTATTGGATATGTGATGTGTAAATATTTTCTTCTATTACAGAGGTTGCCTTTTTATTCTATTGGTTCCTTTGTTGTACAGAAGCTTTTTAGTTTGATACTATCTCACTGGTTTATTTTTGTTTCTGTTGTTGATGCTTTTGGCATCATAGCCATGAAATCATTGTCAAGACCAATGTCATGAAGATTTTCTCACTTTCTTTTAGAAGTTTTACAATTTCAAGACTTAAATTTAAGTCTTTAATCCACTTTGAGTTGATTTTGTGTATGATATAAATAGAATGCATCATTTTATTTCAAATAATCTTTTAAAGAGGATTTTAAAAATCAACAAAAGCCATTTTTCACGACATATGAAACATCTGTAAAATAGTAAATTAAAGCTAACAAAGAAAAACAAATGGCATCAAGTGTTCAACAGTGAACTTTCAATACATCTGTTTTAATTATTCTGCATAAATAAGAAATAATAACAATTACATAAATATATAAACATTTTCACTATCTTTTCTGTATATATCAATATCACACCTACACAATTTTTCCTACTGAATCTACAATACTTTATAGAAATTACTTCACAAATAGGAGGGCTTTTTTCCCCACTACCAGATATAACCTTAGCTATTGCACATGTATATGTGTTTCTAATAATTAGAAGTTGACAGAATTAAACACTCAAAGTGCATTTAATCTCATAAGACAATGTAATATTCCAAATGCTAAAGAAACAATATCTTTCTTATGAGAATGAATAATTCAAAACCACAATTCCCAAATTAATATCTAAATTCAGTGCAATCCTAATCATACCAGCAGGATTTCCTATCGATATCTGTTAAGAACAGAATATTTGTGTTTCTTCAAAGTTCATGTGTTAAATACCTCCAAAATGCATGTGTTAAAGCCCCAGTTACCAATCCGACTATATTTGGAGATATGGGCTTTATGGGGATACCTAATGTTAAAGGAGATTGTAAGGATGAGGCCCCGATCCAGTAGAATTGCTGTCCTTAGTAGAAGAGACACCACAGAGCTAACTCTCTCTCTCTCTCTACCGCGTGAGGTCACAGTGAGAAGGGGCTTTGCTTTCTGTGAGCCAGGAAGGGAGCCCTCACCAAAACCCAAATCAGATGGCACCTTAATCTTAGACTGTCTCAGAACTGTGAGAAATACATTTCTGTTGCTTAAGCCACATAGTCTATGGTATTTTGGCTGTGGCTGCCCGAGCAGACTAATACAATATCAATCAGCTATCTCTAAAATTTTTTGTTGAAAGGAAAGAACTAGAATAGCCAAAAGAACTTTGACAATGAAGAACAAAATTGGAGGGCTCACACTAACTGATTTTAAGGCTTACTGTAAAGTTACAGTAATGAAGACTGTCATAGTACCGACAAATGGATAAACACAGAAATGAACATAGCAGAATAGAAAGTCTAGAAAAGACATACACAAATATGATCAACTGACTGTTGGCAAAGTTAGAAAGACAATTTAATGGAGAAAGGATACTCTTTAACAGTTTTGCAACAATGAAACATTCACATGAAAAAAATAACATCAACCAATATCTTCTTCTTTATACAAAAATTAATACAAGATGGATTATAAACTTAAATGTAAAATGAAAAATAATAAAACCTTTAGAAAAATAGAAAAATAAGAAAATTAGGCTAAGGAAAGAGTTCTTGAAAATGACACAAAAATCACGCTTCATCAAAGAAAAACTGATAAATTAGACTTCTACAAAATGAAAGGCTTTGTCACTATGAAAAGTCCTGTTAAGAGAATAGAAACACAACCTACAACCTGGAAATAAAATATCCGTTAATTATATATCCGACAAATTTGGTATTATATTTGGAATGTGTGTGGGAATGTGTGTAAAATCTCAAAACCCAACAATGTTTCAGTTTTTTAAAAAAGGAAAAATGGGTAAAACTTTGAACAGACAAATCATTAAGGAAGATGTGTAGACGGAAAAGAAGCACAGAAAAGACGTTAAACATCAATAATCATTAGTTAAATGCAAATCGAAACTACATTGGCACACCATTACACACTCATTAGAATGATTAAATTAAAATAAAATTGATACTATCCAATATTGATGGAAATGTGGAGCAACAGAACTCTCCTAAGTTGCTGCTAAGAATTCAAAATGGTACAGTCACTCTGGAAAATAGTTTGGCAGTTTCCTATAAAGTTAAACCATAAACTAACCATATGACCCAGAAATTGCACTCCTATGTATTTACTTTAGAGAAATGAAATTGTGTATTCACATGAAAACTTCCCCCTTGGTTGTATAACAGCAAATTCTTGTCAGAAAACTGGAAATATACCAAATGTTCTTCAGTGAGTAAATGGATAAACTGATGTACGTTCATACAACAAAATACAATTCTGCAATTTAAAAAACGTGAATTATTGTTAGACACAACGTCTTAGTCTGCTTCTGCTGCTATAGCAAAATACCTTAAACTAGGTAATTTACAAACAATAGAAATTTATTTCTCACTGTTCGGGAAGGTGTTAATTCCAAGATCAAGACATCAGCAGATTTGATGTCTGGTGGGTACAGCTCACTACTTCCAACATTGTGCCTTCTTGCTATGTCCTCACATGACAGAAGAGGGCAAAAAGGAAAGAGTATTGCGTTCTCACATGGCAGAAGGGATGGAAGAGCAAAAGGCACCAGATCACTCCATTCAAATTCTTTTATGAGAGCACAAATCTATTATGAGGACAAAGCCCTTATGATTTAATCACTTCCTTTAAAAAAAAAAAAAAAAAAAAAAAAAAAAGCCCACCTCTTAATACCATCACCTCGAGGTTTAAATTCCAACATAAAAATTTTAGAGAGACGCATACATTCAAACCATGGCATGCAACAATCTGGATAAATTTCAAGTGCATTATGCTAAGAAAAAGAAACCATACAAATGATTTCATACCGCATACTTACATTTATGTGACATTCTGAGGAATAAAACCAACAACAACAAATTTTGGAATAGAGAATAAATCAATGGTTGCCAGAGGTGAGGGGTGGTTGAAGATGGTTGAAGGACTACAAAGGTATAGTATAGGGGAAGTTTGGGGGAGAAGAGGGAATCATCTTGATTCTGATTAGGTGGTGGTTACTGGACTTGATAAGTTTGTGAAAACACCCAGAGCTCTACACACTCAAAAGAAAGTGAATTATACTGTGTGTAAATGTTTTTAAACAAATTTTAAAATATACCTTTAAACAAATAACAAAATATCATGAGAATGTTCCTAGTTCTCACCCCTGCCCTGATGCCCCCGTAGATGGAGCACTTGTCTTCACTCTTGCTTCTGTGGACTCTAATCCCACATCACAGCCAAACCAATCTTTTGACAACATCAATCACATTTCACTTCTCTGCTCAAAACCCTCCAAAGGCTCCCCATTTCATTTAGAATAAAATCAGAGTCCTTAAATGGTCTACAAGATCTTTTATGATTTGCTCTACCCCACCCTCCTTCCTATCCTGCAACTTTCCCTCGGAACCATTCTCTTTATTCCCTCTGCCTGGAAATATCTTCCCCAGATATTCACTCCCACCACCCTTTCCTCAGTGATCACTATCTCAATAGGGCCAAACCCCACCACTCTGCCTAACGCTAAAAGTACCCAGTACTCTCAACTCCTCTGCTCAACTTTTCCTTCTTAAAAGTACATATCGCCTTCCATTAAACCAACTCATGTACTTCTATGTGTGTTGTTGATTGTCTACCTTCTCCTAGGAAAACATATAAAATAAACAGGAGGGCAAGGGTCTGTGAATGTTTTTTTATTCACTAATGGAATCCAAGTACCTGAAAAAAAAAGATCTGTCATTGAAAAGGAGCTCTATAAGTATGTGTGGGCTGAATAAATAATTGAACATTGTGAAAACCTATAAAGTTTGCTAGGAACCATAAGGATGTATAAAGTAATCCCTTAAAGACTTGTACAAGCAAAATTATATTTGCCCTATATGACCTGGCGCTTTCACTTAAACAGCCATGGCCTCTTCTAAATGGCAAGATTTAGAATATTTCTATTCTAGGCCCAGCGCTGCATAGTATTTTAAACAAGTTGTCTTTTCCCTAGGCCTGTGATCTGTTCTATAAAATAAAATATTTGGAAAAAAAATCATTTCAAGTTCTTCTCTAGACTTAGTAAAGGTTCATATAGACTTTGCACATTAGATCTACCTCAGAAACCTTTATCAAATACAGATGCCTGCGCACTATCTCTAACAACTCTAACTCAGTCAGTCTTTGCAGGGCTTAAGTATGGATCTGTTGACGGGGTTGAGACCCACTGACCCAAAGAACATGGTTCAGCCATGTTCAAAAGCCATCTTCCAAAAGTGTACATTAACGTATTCAGGTGCTTACTGTTAAAGCTAAATGTTGATCACTAAGTTGATCATATTCAGGTGTGTTCTGTTGACTTGCTCAGTGTCATCAATGCTGCAGACCCTGGGGAGGGATATTAGGAGAGTAGCCATAACTAGACTATGTAAGGGCTTCTTCCCATTTCACTGCTACCTCTGAGCATACTGGCTCCTTAAGCTGCTAAATAAATATCATATCTCATTTGTTTCTTCTCTATGCCTATATCCTTAAAGCTAAGTAGGGCATTTCCTTATGCCCACACAGGTAAATCTTAGTCATTTTCACCTACTCTTAGAAACTGTTCAGGCCCTGTACAGTAATCCCTTCAAGTTCTATGACTATCATTGAATCTTTGATACGAAATTTCAGAATTCTTACATTCTAGCTCCTCACACCTCTTCCAGAAATCAGAATGAAATTTACTGACTTCTAACTCTGTTTCGAGACCACATTAAAAGAACAGCACCTGCTGCCCTCCGAAACCTTGAGAAGCTCAAATTCTGACAGCTGCCAACCACTATGATCGGGCTAATAGCACCACCCCTTCCTGCTCTCAGAATAGGTAGAAGCTAACATATTGGAGAGCAGTGCCACAGGGACTATCTGAGAACTTTGCAAAGCTGAGAAACTGGAAAGAAAATTTCAGTCAAACTAATGATTTGAAGAGTTCCATAATGCCCTATTCTCCACTTGCTTTTTTGTAAATAATAAAAAAAAAAATTCCAACTGTTTATTTTAACATGTAGCACAAAAAATTGCAACTATCTCCCATTAATTTGTTTGAACCTCATTGCTTAGTTGTTTTGGCAGGCGCAGTGATCACTGCAATTGTGAAACACAAGAATGTTCTATTTTGTTTTGTAAAGTAAGGCTCTGAGTCTCAGTAATCAAAAGTTTTTTAGGACTTGGAGTGTACATAGACATTTTCCTTGTCTCTTGGTAAGGACTATAATGTGTGACATGTAAATTACAGACTGAACCACTTCCCTACAACTGTAATTTATCTCCTGATAAGTTTTCCTTTCTCTTTTCTTTATTTTTAAATGAAGAAATATATACTATACCTGTCAGATATCTTGGGAGAAAAACCTCAGTGTCAGTCAGTGATCCATACTATTATTTGAGAGAGTCATGAGGACGCTATAAGACTTACAGAGAATGGTGGGGAGAGAGTGAGAAGAATACTATGATGCTCACTTCTCAGATATGTGCTCAACCTCAGAATGGATTGTGAAGTGCAAGTTTTAGCTGGCCAAATCCTACGTGTGGAAGAGGGAAACCATCACAAAAAAAGACAATGTGCACCAGCCTTCTTTGTACCTGCCAAACCATCGAGTTCCTCCTTAAGTTAGGGCTGATTCAGAAACTATTCCAATAACCGTTTGTTCCCCCGCCTTTTGGCCACATTCTTCTTTGCATATCTTGCTTTTTCTGTCTGGAATGAGTGTAAATGTTCCCTTTTGAGAAATATGTTCCCCACCAGCCAATTCAAAGTTACCCCGCTGTCTGTAATTTATACTGTACATTACTATCTAAAAGTCTCCCATTTACTCTGCCCTCTCCATCAGAAACTAAGCTCTGGCTGTGCACAGTGGCAGAGAACTTTGGGAGGGTGAAGTGGGCAGATCATCCGAGGTCAGGAGTTCGAGACCAGCCTGGTCAATATGGTGAAACCCCGTCTCTACTAGAAATCCAAAAATTTAGCCAGGCATGGTGGTGGGTGCCTGTAATCCCAGCTACTGGGGAGATTGAGGCAGGAGAATCACCTAAACCCAGGAGGCAGAGGTTTCAGTGAGCTGAGATCACGCCATTGCACTCCAGCCTGGGCAATGAGAGCAAAACTCCATAAAAAAGAAAAAGAAAAAGAAAAGAAAAAAGAAAAGAAAAGAAAGGAAGGAGGGAAGGGAAGGGAAGGGAAGGGAAGGGAAGGGAAGGGAAGGGAAGGGAAGGGAAGGGAACTAAGCTTTGTGGGCATAGGCAAGGACCTGGCCACTCCTGTTATTAATGCCCCTCAGTACACACTCAGCTGAAATAGTACCTGAACCATGGAACACACTCAGTGAGTACTCTGGTCTGAATATTTGTCCCCCTCCTCACCCCTACACACAATTCATATGCTGAAACCCAATCACCAATATAATTAGTATTAAAAAGTGGGGCCTAGGGAGGCAATAAGGTCCTTCCTCATGAATAGAATTAGTGCCCTTATAAAAGAGGTCCCAGAGAGACGCTTTGTCCTTTCCACCAATGTGAAGATGCAGAGAGAAGGTATCGCTGTAAATGGAAAGCAGGTCCCCACTAGAAACTGTATCTGCCAGCACCTTGATCTTGGACTTCTGAATCACTAGAACTGTGAGAAACAAATGTCTGTCATTTGTAAACCACCTGGTCTGTGGTATTTTGTTGCAGTCACCCAAATGGAGTAAGACAGTGAGTATTCATTGTTGAATAGCGAAAACATGAATAGACCAAGGAAAGGAGTGAAGGAAATCAACAAGTAGACTCCTGTAGAATCTCCAAAGCAGAGGGATGTGGGCCCAGAGACAACCTGGGAATCATTGCAAAGCAGGGAACATCTAAGAAACAAGAATCCTGGCATGGATGTGCAATTGAGACATACGGCCTTCCTTCCCTGCCCACCATATCAGCCCACCAAAATGGCTGATCATGGTAGGCAGAATAACAGAACCCAAAAGACAGTCAGACAGTCATGCCTCAGTCCCCAAAACCTGTGAATATGTTACCTTATGTGAGCAAAGGGGCTTTGGTGATGTGATTAGGTTAAGGATTTTGAGATGAGGTTACCCAGGATTATCCAAGTGGCCCAATATAATCATGTGAGCCATTAAAAGTGGAAGAGTAAGGCAGAAAAGTGGGCCAGAGATATAGTGTGTATGAAAGACTTCACCCACTATTGCTGTCTATGAAACTGGAGAAAGAGAGAGGGCTAGGAGCCAAGCAATGGGGCTGACTTTAGAGGCAGGAAGTGGCCCCAAGTTTACAGCCAGCAAGAAAATGAGGACCTCAGTCCTACAGCCACAAGGAGCTGAGTTCTGCCAATCACCTGAATGACCAGGAAATGGATTCTTCCCTAGAGACTCCAAAACAACATAACCTGTTGATACTTGATTTTAGTGTGACAAGAACAATAATGAACTGACCTCCAGAACTGTAGGATTATAAATTTTATTTTGTTTTAATCCACTACATTTGTGATAATTTGTAATAGTCTGATGAGAACCATAATTAACTGACCTCTAGAAATGTAAGATTATAAATTTTGTTATTTTAAGCCACTAAATTTGTGGTAATTTTTTATAACCATAATAGAAAATGAATACACTGATCACAAAAGCCTTAGATCAGAAAAATATAGTAGAATGAAATGTAAGTAAAACCAGTGTTCCCATATGGTACAGTGTGTATACTTAGCATCTCACCTCACTCTACCCCTCTGCTGCCAAGACTTCTCTTAGGAAAAAAAAAAAGAAAGAAACAGACCTGGATCGTTTAGAGTTCAACTTACAAGGGTGTTGATCTTTCAGAGAATTCCAACAAAATGGAGCAGTTCTATTATTATTCTATTATTATTATAGTCAGGATCGATTTTATTCTATTATTCTATTCAGGATTGATTTTAAAGCACTGAAAGCATTTTAAAATATTGATGATTGTTTCTTTAGCAGCAGTTATGCTGCAACGTCTCTTTATTCCACTGTGGCTAAGAGGGCTTTGCATCAGTCTGTGTGTGTGTGTGTGTGTGTGTGTGTGTGTGTGTTCCCTTTCTACTTATCTCTAAATTCCCATTGATTATGGGTACTTGGAAGGCAATCATTTTCTTTCTTTATTGAAGATAGCATAATCTAGAGAAAAATCTTTAAATTTTTGTATAGGCCATGAACTTACTTTAGGTAATATTCTAGTTGACCATATAAAAGCAATATTTTCTTTCTGTTTTTTCATTCAATTTTTACCTGAAATTACTGTTGTTTCACATGCAATTGTAAGAAATTAAAAAAGCAAGCTTATATACCCTTTACTCAGTTTACTCCAATGGTAACATGTTGCAAAAGCTATAGTATAATATTACACCTAGGATATTGACATTAATACAGTTAGGATATACAATATTTCCATAACCACAGAGATCCATCAATCATGGTGCCATTTTATATCCACATCCATTTCCCTTCGTCCCCACCCCTCCTTAGTTTCCAGCAATCATTAATCTGCTCTCCATTTCTAAAATTTTGTTTTCTACAAATGTCATATATATAAAATATATGTACATATATTATATATTATTATATATTTGCAATCATATAACCACCTGGATTACTATTTTCACTCAGCGTAATTTTCTGGAGATTCATCCATGTTATTTCATGTATTGATATTTTGTTGTTGTTTTTAATTGCTGAGTAGTATTCCAAGGTATAGCTATACCAATTTGTTTAACTATTTGCCAATGAGGGATGTCTTTGTTGTTTCTAGGTTTTGATTATTACAAGTAAAACGGCTATAAACATTGGAGTAAGAATATTTCATGGACAGAAGGCTTAATTTCTCTGAGATAAATACTCAGGAGTGCAACAGTGGGGTCGTGTTCTTCTAGCATGTTTAGTTTTTTTATGAAATTGCTAAACTACTTCGGAGTGATTTTAATATTTTATATTCTCACCAGTAATGGATGAGTGACTCAGTTTTTCCCACAGCTTTTTCAACATTTGGTTGTGTAAATATTTTTAATTTTTGCCATTTTGAAAGGTATAAAATGAAATATCATTGTCATTCTAACAAGAAACAACACAAAATTAAAACTTACCTAATAGTAATATTGGTCATCTTTTCCTGTGCTTATTTGTCATCTGTAAAACCTCTTCAGTGAAATGCCTGTTTATATCTTTAGCTCACGTTCTAGTTGGATTTTTGTGTTTTGTTTGTTTGTTTGTTTGTTTGTTTTTATAGTTGAGTTTTGAGAGGCTTTTAAAATATATTCTAGATGCTAGTCTTTTGTCAAGTATTTAATTTCCAGCAGTTTCTTCTTAGTGTGTAGCATAATAATGTCCCAGAAATTCTGATATGTTGTATTTTCATCTTCATTGAATTAGATGTATTTTTTAAATTTTCTTTGAGGCTCCCTCTTTAGCCTGTGGATTATTTAGATGGGTGTTGTTCAGTTTCCAAGTATTGGAATATATTCCTCTTATCTTTCTGTTCTTGATTTTGTTTTTGTTCCCATTGTAGTTGGAGGACACACTGCATATATGATTTCAATTATTTATAATTTATTGATATTTCCTTATTGCCCCCAAATATGGTTTATCTTGGTGTATGTTCAATGGACACTTGAAAAAAAAGGTGTATTCTATTTTTAGGTGGCATATTCTATAAATGTCAATTTGATCCTTTTGGGCGATGGTGTTGCTGAGTCTTTCAATATTCTCAATAATTTTCTGACTAGTCGTTTTATCAACTAATGAGAAAAAGTGGTTAAAGTCTTCAGATATAATTTTGGATTCGTTCGTTTCTTTTTTTAGTTCTATTATTCTGTTGTTTTGTATGTTTTGCAGCTCTGCTGTTTCGGTGGATACATTTAAAGTTGCTGTGTCTACTTGGTAGATTGACCCTCTTATTATTAAATAATCTTCCTCTCTGTCTCTGGTAATTTTCCTTGCTCGGGGTCTATTGTATGTTATATAAATATAGCCACATATGCTTTCTTTTAAATAATGTTTGCCTAATATATCTTTTATTACACTTTTACTTTTAATCTTCCTATAGGGCTATATTTGAAATATTTGTTACAGAGAGCACATAATTGGGTCATATCTTTAATCCACACTGCCAATCTCTGTCTTTAAATTGTTCTATTTAGACCCTTTACATTTAATGTAATCATTGGTACATTAAGCTCAAAATTGACAGAGTTTTATTTTGTTGTTTCTGTTTGTTTTCTCCCTTCTTTGTTTTTGTTTCCTTTTTCCTCCTTTACTATGGGTTAAACATTTTTTAAAAAATTTAAATGATAAAAATCATTTAAAATGATTAAAATAAAGTTAAAATCAATAAAACCAATTTTATTGATTTAACCTACATTATTTTTGAGCATATCTATGTGCATAGCTTTATAATTTCTATACATGCTATATATGTGTATACATATGCATGTATGTATATATATGTATGTATATGTATATATAAATTTATAGTTTGTTGGTGTTGGTCAATTTACCAGTTTGAGTAAAATGTGTAAACTTTACTTGTCTTACAATCTTTACCCTTCTCCCTTTAATATAATTGTCTTAAATGTTTTCTCTATCTACATTTAGAACCGTATCAAAGTCATAATCTTTCCTTTGATTTTCAAATGTAGTTTAGGAAACTCAAAAGGAGAAGAAAATTCTTTGCATCTTTCAAATTTTTCCTACTGCTTTCTTCTTTCTTGATATTCTAAGATGCCTGAAACTGTAAAGACAGTTTCATTGGTATCTAGACAATTTCCTTTAGTCATTCTTTTAGGAGAGGTCTGCTGGAATCCTATACCATTTTCATCTTCATTTCTAATGCGTATTTTTATTATACATAAGATTCTGTGTTCATAGTTCTCTTCCTCCACACTTGAAAAATGTTGTCAATTACTTCAGTACTCCATGGCTTCCAGTGGGAAATTCACTGTTTTTGAACTATATTTCCTTTATGGGTAAAGTGATGCTTCTCTCCAACTAATAAAACAATTTGTGTTTTATTGTGGTTACTCTATTTTCACTTCTAAACCTCCCTTTAGTTTTTCTTTACATCTTCTACTTATATCTGCTTAGATTTTTTAGGGGCTGACTTTCTTTTTTTTTTTTATTTGTTTATATTACTTATTAAATTATTTTTATCATGGCTGCTTTAAAATCTTTGACAGATACATTTAACATCTCTGTCATTTCCATGTTATTAATAGTATCGATTGATTGTTTTTTGTGTGTGGATTTGCATTCAGATCTGGTTTTTAATATGACAAATAATTTTCTATTAAAGCCTGCCTAATTGGGGCATTATGTCAGAACATTCTGAATTTTATTTAAAGATCTGTTTTAGATGGATTCTCTTAACACTTCTCCTGTAAGGCAAGGAAAATAAGGGCAGCACTACCTCATCACTAGCAAGTGGGGGTAGAAATCTGGGCTCCTCACTTGGCTTTTGTTGACACTTGAAAAACAGGTAGTGGTATTCATTACTGTGAAGCAAGGGTAGGTGGGAGTTTAGGCGACTCACTAGGACTCCACTGATAAGAGTGGTAGGAGTACCTAGTTCCTGCTTCCCATGCGGCCTTCTGTGTTGGGAGTGGGGGGCAGGGGATACACATAGAGCCTTATTACTTCTGAACTATGGTTTTTGACTCTCCACAACAACTCCCCTGAAACTGTCTCAGTGTAGAGTGGAAGTGGGGGAGTGCTCATTACTGCTCTGTGGAGATGAAAGTACAAGCTCTATTGATACCAAGGTGAAGAAGCAGTGCTGCTACTCCTTGTTAGGATTGAAAGTCCTGGATCCCATGGAACCAGACCAAATGTCCATCAATCAATGAGTGGATAAAGAAATTGTGCTAAATACTACTCAGTCATAAAAAGGAATGAATTAATGGTATTTGCAGCAATTTAGATGAAACTAGAGGCTATTATTCTGTGTGAAGTAACTCAGGAATGGAAAACCAAACATATGTTCTCACTTATAAGTGGGAGCTAAGCTGTGAAGACACAAAAGCATAAGAATGATACAATAGACTTCAGGAACTCAGGGGAAAGCGTGGGAGGGAGGTGAGGGATAAAAGAGTGCAAATTGGGTTCAGTGTATACTGCTCAGGTGATGGGTGCACCAAAATATCACAAATCACCACTAAAGAACTTATTCAAGTAACCAAACACCACCTGCTCCCCAAAAATCTATGGAAATAAAAAATATTTTTAGAAAAGTCTTGGCTCCTTATTTTGCCATGATGCCACCTGCATGTGTGGAATGGGAAGGGGACTTCATTATTTCTGTGTGGATGTGGAAGTTCAAGCTCTTCTTGGCACCATGATGCGGGAAAGGAGACATGAAGAGGGGAGTGCGGCCAGTGTTTGGAGGGGATGAAAGTCCTGGTCCCTACTTAGTTTTCTTTGACACCACCTGGCCCAGGCTACTGACTTACATCCTTAGAGCCTACAGATGGTGAAATGTAGCCTCCCTACTTGGCCTTTGATGTTGTAGTTGAAAAAGGGCCACAGGTTTTTTTCTCATGGTGTTTGGACACAGGGGAGCTATTATTGTGTGCAAATTTTCTGTCTTGCTAGGCTGCTTCTTTCCTGATCCTGTGGCTAGAAAGAGGAGTCCTTTGTCAAGGCTTTTCCTGTCTCTGCCCCTTGACATTTCTGGGTTGTCATCTTCTTCAGCCAAAGTCTGGGAGAACCTCAAGAACTCATCATTATGCCATGCTTGGAGTCCCAGGATCTCCAGGGGTCTGCATTCTTCCGTCCACCTTTTTCTCATGCCTGTTTTATAGATAACCTCCGGGGGATTTAGTTGTACTTACTAGGAGGAACAGCTAAAAGTACATTGGCTCAACCTTCCCATTTGTGGAAGTCCCAAATTTTATTTTTAATTTGTTTTTTAACTGGAAAAAGAAGCAGATTCCACAGCGCCCTCATCTTAGCAGATACTTGCTACCGTCAGTGTCTTTCTTCTTAAGACAACTCTCATTTTTGCTCAGGAAGATAGGCAGCCGGCAACTGGAGAAGTTTGTGACAGCTCTTCCTCCCAGGTTCCCAGTGCTGTCCTCGGAAGGATGGCCTCTCTCATAGGTTTTGAGATTTCTGTGTGCGCACACTGTTCTAACACAAGAGAGAGAAGACTAAGTCACAGTTAAGCAAAATGAGTTAAGGAAACGTGAAAACCAAAACCAAGAGAGAAAGTCCAAATAAAGGGAAAAGACTTGGGGGCGTCAAAGAGAGCATGGTTCTGAGTGATCGACCACAACATGGTAGACCACAAACAAAAATGAAATCCAGACAGGAAGCCAGAGGAGCGGCGCGCGACCAGTGGGGAGTGCGGGCACTGCCAGGAGTGAGGGCGTGAATGTGGGAAAGTGGGTGAACAACTTCAGGGCTCAGACCTGCTGTACGCCAGACAGAAAGGGAAGCGAGACCGACGGCGGGTGGGGAAAGAGACATTTGGTCGGAGTCACCTATGTTTCTGGGCACGAATGAGCTGTAGAGCAGGATCCGCCAGCATCGGAGACTGGGGCCCGCCCTGCAGGAGGCAGGAGCCAGGCAGAAAAGTGGGAGCGTTGGCCAAGCGCTCCTGCAAGATCAGAGAGGACGGCGGGAGGGGACAGCGGGCGGTCGCAGCGCACAGAGCTTGCTGGCCAGGGAGGAGCGAGTCTCCGTGGGCGCCGCCGCCGCCCCAGCCTGCGCGCCTCTCTCCTGGCGCGTGCCAGTCTGCCACTCTGGGAGCTGGGTCCTAGCACCACAGACTTATCCTTCGCCTGCACTTTCCGTCTTTCTTCTCTAGGCGCCCATCAACAATGGATGGCAACTCCCTGCTCTCTGTACCAAGGTAAGAACCTCTTCTTTCTATGCCCAATATCATGTGGATCAAACTCCGTTCCGCGTTGTGAGTCGCTCACCAACTTGCCCCAGAGTGCTTCGGTTTGCACGGGGCTCCCAGCGAGGAGGCAGGGGTCATTGCACTTGTAAATAAGTCCTGTCCAGCCTCGCTGGAGCTACAGGGGTCCCTGTCAACTGCCCCACAGCGCGCGATGCTGAGTGGGTCCTGTGCACTGGAGTGGCACGGGTTGAGGGTCAGCCCCGTGCCCGCTTCTAAGGCCCAGGGACGGAGGTCTGCTCTGCCCTGGGTGGAGCCAGGAGCCGGACTTTCCGCAGACACAGCTTGGAGAGGTTTCACACCTTGTGAGGAGCCAGATTCCAAGGTCTAAAACAGGAGGGAACCAGGCTAGGGCAAAGTACCCCCGCTTTCCGTCCACCTTGACCTGGGCGGGTGTCTGGGGCTGCTGGAGTGGGGAAGATCGTCCCTCACTCCCGACCGACACCTGGACTACCCCCAAAGCGAAATCTTAAGGTTGGACAGAAAAGACCTGGGTCTCCTGCAGTCCCACTGTCCTCCGCCGCCCCCACACTCCCTGCTAGTCTGCGAGTTCCTTCTTTAACACCTTTGGCTTTTCTCGTCCCCACACCGAGGTAGGTCAGGGACGCCCCCCCAGGGGCTGCCGGGTGCAAGTAAGGTGTTTTTCGGGGCGTGTTTCTTTCTCCTGTTTCTTATTTGCCCCTGTTTCCTACTCCTTCTAACTCAGTGTTTTGCGAATTTAAGAACCCGAGATTTTTATGTCTTCCCCATAAACGTCTGGGTGAATCGGGGCGGTGGGGCTGCTCCTGCTCCGCCAGTTGGGCAGGTGGCCTTTGCGCTCTTTGCGCTCGCTGGGCGCGGAGCTTTCGCGCCGGGAGCGGAGGATGCTGTTGCTCCCAGGCAGAGGGTGCCCCGGCTGCGGCGCAGCGCCACCTCCCCTTGGCAGCGGCTTAGCGTGGCTCTTGGAGCCATCCCTACTCCCTCTTTTCCCCAAGCAAACAGCTAGGTAGCTTCCAGAGGAGAGCACCAGGCCCTAGAATAAACACGTTAAGTTCGGATTCTTGGAGAGCAACAAAACCCAATATCCACTGGCCAGGGCACACATGTAGTGATACTACATTGCCAAGGAGCCGAGATGCGGTGGGAGGGGAGGTGGGGGTGGCGGAGGAGGAGACAGACTGCTTTCCAAAGGTATTGAAGGCTGCCATCTAGAGACTTGAATTTTTTGTATTCCGCGATGAAATAACGCTTTCTCAGTTGCACAGGCGCTTCCTCCTTAAGCGTCCCTTCGCCGCGGGGGTAGCAAATGCTTCAGAAAAGGCCCGCGGTGGTTTCTGTGCACCCCCCTAAGTAGCTCTTAAGTTGAAGTCTCAGTCCCCACCCTCCAGATCCCTGCCCCAGCCCAACAGGGTCAAACGACCACCGCTAAGTCTTCCCATTTTGCCGATTTTTCTTAACTTAAAAAAAAAAAAAAATTGCCAGTGATATTTAAGCAAAGGCATTAAGGTGTTTGGAAAGTTTCAGTTTCTCCACCTGTCTATTCTACTGTCTAGGGCAAATGGTCGTTAGAATTGAAATGGTGAATTGGGTGGTCCTAATAATCTTCCGACAGAGATTTTTGATCACAGATTGATTGCTTTAATCCGTTTTTACAGACCAATATAGCTGTGCCTGAACCCTGACTATATTTCTATTCAAATACTGGAACATTTTCTAAATCACTAGAAACACATTGTGCCAGTAATTTATTAATATTATTTCTGTCTCAGTACTATAAAATGACCTTATAAAGAGCAAAGCAACTCCGATGATATTGCTCTGTGTCTTGTAGTAGCCTATTAAAATGTTAATATAGGTTTAATATCAGCTGCAGCAAACTAAGCTTTTTGAACATGACTCTTTATTCACCTATTTCCACAAATCAGCGTAGCGATTTCAGGTATTTTATTAGCATTCTTAGTCGTGTAAATTAACTCCTACACATAAGTTGATTCAATCCTCTATTTCCTTGTATACAAGAAACATCATTTCTTTTCTATAAGACTTAATTGAAAGCCATAGGGATTGGTATGCAAAAAGTAAATTAAAATTTTCAATGGTGTAGACAAATCATGTATTAGTCATGCTACTTGTTCACAAAACTGCATTTTAAAGAAATGATTATTGAATATTCTACGTAAGCTTTTCGAAGAAAACAACATGATTAGCAAATATCAAATTGTTACTGGTCAAGGCTTGTGATGTCCAAATCTGAAAATATTTTTGGTATCTAATAAAATTAAGTTGGTGGTTATAAATCATTGTTTCTCTTAAGAATTAGAAAACAATTTAAGACATTCTACTTAATAATTAGAGAAAACAAAATGATTTAATAACGTATTGAGTGAGTTAGAGAATATGTTTTTATGTTGGCTTTTCCATTTTCTTAGAATTTTCAATTAAACACAAATATAAATTACTGAAATTTCAATCAAGCGATATTCTGTGAAGATTGATATTAAAACTGAATGTGACTCATATACTTCAGAAACTGTAAAACATGTGTTGGTTTGGTTTTAAAGGAAATGTTTCAGGTTCTTTGAGTTATTAAACTGTATTCCCTTCCTTCCGTGAAAACTCCAGTTCATTTTTACTAGGAATATTTTCATGTTTAAATGTGCAGCAAGTTATGTGGATTACATCACAGATTTCTTAAAATCACTGGTTATCAAAGCTGGAAGATATCTTCCATGAGGAAACCAAGCCGTGCAAAGATTAAATGTTTCCATGTTAGCTGCATTATAGACCTGGAATCCAAGTGTTTTCTGACTAGTAGTCCAATTCAAGAAAAAAAATAAAAATTAAAGGGGATTTTTTTTAATCTAAAAGCTTTGATAGAGGTTCTTTAGTCATCTATTTTATGGAAAATTGATTTGATTTGTGAAGTCACAAAATTAGATATTAGAAAAACAAAAAAAGAATCAAGGGACTTCCATCCAGTCTGCTCTATAGTACACTGTAATACAATGCAATAGTTTCCCCTTACAAAAAAAAAGTCAATTTCACTTTTATATTGGTAACTAGTGTGTGTATAGTAAGGTGTTATCCAGTGTTATCTAATATATTAAATTATTTGATCATCACATCCTTGTGAGTCAATTATGATGGATATTATCATCTCCATTTCCTAGCTGAAAACTCTGAAGCGAAAGGAAATTAAATAAAGCAAATAATTGTATTAAAAATCCATATAAATTGTATGTAGCAGAGCTAGGTCATCCACAAAATTTTTCTGCCTTCAAGTCCAGTTTTCTTTCATGTACCGATTGAAAATCCATACTTTATTTTAAATGGAGGGAAAAATAAATTCTGGTACACAATTTGGACAAACACTGATATCATCAGAACACATAGAGGCAGCCTAAAAGCAAGGAGACCATCTTTTAAAGCCAACAAGTGCTAAAAAAAATAATCTTTCTTAGCAAACAGAAATAGTTTGTCAGCTTGACCATATCTAAGCTTGAATTTGAGTGTTGAGAGTTCCTTGCTTTCTAAACATTCGCATTGTTATACTGTATTGTTTTGTTCTTTTTGCTTGGTTTACCGGATTCTATTGTAATAATAAAATGTTTATCTGGCACTTCAAATGATAAGATCAAAACTCATCAAATGTAAACTTTTGAAACAATAATTTATATTGATTTTCTCCATGTGTGATAATGTATACAGGCTTCCTGTCATTTTGTTTTAACCAATCCAAAGTTTAACGTGGACACATTTCACTAAAACTCATCAGAATCTCAAGATTTTACCTCTCAGTATGTTAGTTCCAGGAAAAATAAAATTGATTTTTTAAAATGGAGCAAACCCAATACTGTATATTAGACCATGATCTTCCATCACCAAGTTTTTATAGAAAGGTTAACTGATTTTAGATTTACACAAAAGGAGAAATTTAAGAGTACATTTAAATTTCTTTGTCCTATTTATGAAAAACTTTCAGAAAAGATTAATTCATTGCTCTTAAGTTGAGGAACAGGGACAAATACGAATGCTGCCTTAAGAGTACATGTCACTTCATTCTATGTTTTGGAATGCACACTGTCCTCAAGGCCAGCACTGAGCTGTGGGCACCTTTCCCAAGTCTCACTCCCTTCTCAGGGTAACACTGCCCAAGAGGTACAATTTCCTATAGAGAAAGGAACTGGGAATTAGAAAGTCCTAGTGCCTCAAATTCTGAGAGCCCACTTTGTTGCTGGGTTGTGGATACTTGGTTAAGAGACTGGAATTCTGAAGGCAATTCCCAATAGAAAAAAAAAAAAAGAAGAAGAAGACTTAAAAGACCAACATTAAAACTACACTTTAGATACTGGCAAGTTTGATGGCCCTTTACAATCATCTCATAAATGAATGATTAAGATATATTTTGTTTTACAAGTGGCCTCCTTTGGCTAGTGCTACTGATTTGGATTTTTTCTTGGTGTTACAGAGTTACAGCTACAAATAATGGTAAGGAGGGGAAGAGGAAACAGTGATGAATTATATTTGTTTTTCGATTTGTTGTTGTTGTTGTTTTGTTTTGTTTTTTGCTTTTGTTTTTGTTTTTAAGATGGAGTTTCACTCCTGTTGCCCAGGCTGGAGTGCAATGGCGGCATCTCCGCTCACTGCAACCTCCACCTCCCTCCGGGATTCAAGCGATTCTCCAGCCTCAGCCTCCCAAGTAGCTGGGATTACAGGCATGTGCCACCACACCCAGCTAATTTTGTATTTTTAGTAGAGACGGGGTTTCACCACGTTGATCAGGCTAGTCTACAACTGATCTCAGGTGATCTGCCCCGCCCCAGCCTCCCTAAGTGCTGGGATTACAAGCGTGAGCTATGTGCCCAGCCCTGTATTTGACATTTGGAGATCTGGTGCTTAGTCCTGTTCTGAAATTAATGACTGAGAATGTCTGGTCAAGTTACCTGACCTGTTGCTTCTCTGCCTCCTCCTGGATGTGCTGACCTGTATCTTGGATATATTTATCTTCTATGTCCCTCTTTCTTTAGTCTTCTGTAATGCCACAACCTGTATTGTAGCAGGGACTCTCTCTTGGGTATGATATGGATAAATGTCTTACTCTCTTGAAAGAGGCGGGTGAAATCAAGGAATTTAAAACAACTGAAGCAACACCACCCATCCGAAAGAAAGCTTGTCTTCGAGAATTGGGCTTTATTGTTTTTAATGTTCCCCCAGAGGTGGAAAGCAGCATTATACTTACAGAAACTCTTTTTGTAAAGAAGACAGCACAGTAATTAAGATCCGGTTCCGTCACATATTAGTGATTGGTTACCCACTCTGGGGTAAAATCATGACCTACTCTGTGATTTATTTTCATCATCTGGGAAATGTGAAAACTACTTCAACCATTTGAAAAGGATATGAGGCTTCAGACAGTATTATGAAGTACAAGAAATAGTCTTTAGCCATTGCTTCCCATCATACTGAATGAATTCTTCTAAACATGATTGTTTCATGATAGATTTTTAAAGTTGATACTGGTGAATAGCTCACATAACTCAGAGATAAAGTTGACTTTATCTGATATTAGCATAGATACCCTTTCTTCCTTTTGGTTTTGTTTTTTTCTATCTTTTTTAAAAAATCTATCTCTTCAAATGTAAGTTGTTTCTTATAGATAGGGTATTGTATCTTACTTTTTTATCTCATCTAAAAACCTCTTTTCTTAATTGATGTGATAAGACCATTCACATTTGTTAAGATTGTAGATAGGGATAAATTAGCTAGCTATTTTTTATTTGTGTCATATGTTTTTTATTTTTTTAAAAAATGTCTGCTCTGCTTTGGGTTAAATGAGAATTGTTTTGTGATTCCGTTTTACTTTCTTTATTGATTTATTATTTATCTTTTGTTAAAAAGTGTGTGGTTGCCCCAGGATTTAGATGTTTTTTATTAAGCAGAATCTACCTTCAAATTTTAACATACCAGTTCACACCCAGTGTGAGGTTTTCACAAGGGTACATTCTAAATTATCTCCTCTGATCCTTTGTGCTAATATCATCATGTATTTTATTTTTACAAATGTCATAAACACACTATATATTTTGCTTTAAATCACCAGATATTTTTAGAACAATTAGAAATATGAAAAAAAAACTTCATTTATTCCATTTCTAACATTTTATTTGCATACATCCAAGTTTCTGCCTGGTATTAACATCTCTTCTGTCCAAAGAGCTTCTTGGATCTATGACTTCATGCCTGTTATTAATTCTGAAAAAAAAATTCAGCCATAATTTCTTAAAATGTTTTTCCTATCCTGTTCTGTTTTTTTTCTTTTCCTTCTAGAATTTTAATTGCACATCTATTAGAATACAGCTCTTGGATGTTCTCTTCTAATTTTTTTTGTTTCCTTTTCTTTTTCTTTTTTGTTTTTTTTTTTCAGATGGGTAATTTTTATTGACCTATCTTTAAGTTCATTGATTCTTTCCTTGGCTGAGTTCATTCTACTGATAAATTTATCAAAGACATTCTTCATCTGGTTACCATGTTTTACATTTTTAGCATTTCCATTTAGCATTTAGTTTTACCTTATAGTGTTTATCTCTCTGCTGTAACTACTCATGTGAACTCGCATGCTGTCTGCCTTTTCCATCAGAACCATTTCAATTAAAATCATGATTTGTAATTCTCTGCCAAATAGCTCCAACATCTGTGCCATACCTAGGTCTGGTTCTGTTTGTTGCTTCATCCCTTAGAAGTGTTTTTCTTTTTTCCTTGCTTTTCATTAGGGCTTGTAATTTTTTGTTGAAAACCAAACATCTTGTGTAAAATAGTAGTATCTCCAAATGGAAACTGGAAGTCAGTGTTATATTCCCATGTGAAAGATGAGGAACCAAGACTGAGAAATGTTAAACAACTTGTCGAAGGTTACTCATGTAGTGAGTGGCAGAGCCAGAACTTGATCTCTAGGATTTCAAACTCAAAGTGTAATGTTAACTCCATCACTGTCCCTCTCAGTTTTCTAATGCCAGTCCATTTCCACGCTGGAGTCCTGCAAGACCTTCTCATGCCACAGAGCTTTGTTTATTTCAGGCATTTTTCACCCCATATTCTAAGAACGTCATTGAAGCATATGAGATGCCTGTGATGATTTTACTATATAATCTCAAGATATCACTTTCTTTCTGAACGTCTTTTGATTCAGTCTTTCTCAAAATATGGTCTCTGAATCAAAAGCAGCTACAAAGATGGGTGGATGCTATAAGAGGCTTTGACACGCCACAGGAAGCAATGGAAACATAGGGAGTGACAGCCAACAAAGTTTAGCATGTGAATTAGAAGGTTTGTATCTGTTCCCAATATAGATAAGAATTCAGATACTAAAGCCTCTACCTGCACACCAAGCCACATTTCTGCTTGCGATAGAAGAGGTGGCTGGGCGCGGTGGCTCAAGCCTGTAATCCCAGCACTTTGGGAGGCCGAGATGGGCGGATCATGAGGTCAGGTTAGCCATCCTGGCTAACACGGTGAAACCCCATCTCTACTAAAAAAAAAAAAAAAAAAAATACAAAAAACTACCGCGTGTGGTGGCGGGTGCCTGTAGTCCCAGCTACTCGGGAGGCTGAGGCAGGAGAATGGCGTAAACCCGGGAGGCGGAGCTTGCAGTGAGCTCAGATCCGGCCACTGCACTCCAGCCTGGGCGACAGAGCGAGACTCCGTCTCAAAAAAAAAAAAAAAAAGAGGTGACACATTCTGCCACATGGTTTAACAGAGTTTTTCTCCAAAAACAACAACAATAACATGCAGACCAATGTGCTTTCTTTTATTCCTTTTAACTACATATTACAGAGCCAAATTATTGAAATAGTGTCTGAACCTGTTAGAGTAGCCATGGTTTTAGAAGTACAAGTTAGTTCAAAAAACATAAAGGTATCGTATTGCTTTTCAATAGCTGCTTTTAAAAATTGTCAGAAAATGAGTGGCTTAAAACAATACATTTATCATCTCACAGTTCTGTAGGTCAGAAGTCTGACATGGATCTCACTGGGATAAAGTCAAGGTGTGGCCAGGGCTGCATTCCTTTCTGGAGGTTTCACAAGAGAAATGGTCTCATTGCCTTTTCCAGCTTCTGGAGGCTGCTTATATGGTTTGCCTCATAACCAGCTTTCTCCATCTACAAAGCTAGCAATAGATGGTTGAGTCCTTTTCTCCAGTCACACCATCTGACTTCTGGCCTCCTCTTCTGCCTCCCTCCTTCACTTTTAATAAATCTTGTGATTACTTTGGATCACCTAGATAATCCAGCATAATCTTTCTATATTAAGATCAGCTGGCTATTAAACTTAATTCCATCTTGAACCTTGATTTTTCTTTGTCATACAATGTCATATATACTACAAGTTTCAGAAATTAAGATATGGACATCGTTGAGGGAGTTCATTATTCAGTCTACCACAGGCATTAATTGAACTAAAAACTGATCATCCTGGCCATCAAATGACACATGAAATTCTACGAGGATTAATTTCCATCTTATTTCTTTCTCCTTGTGTCCTTCTTTCTTTATTAAATAAAAGGGAAGAGGGACAAGATTATTTGTTCCTCCTCTGAGATATGTGAGTCATTCAGTGTGCCTGAGCTGAAAGAACTAAAGGTTATTCGAGAACATAAAACCGGGCAGATCAGGATGGACCTGGAAACCCTACCAAATTCACTGTTTGGCACATGTTTATTGCAGTGGTCATTAATGGTATTCAGCAAGTTTTCCAACTGTACTCTTAAGCATAGGGCAGGATTGTACTGGCTCTTCTCCTTGGTATGAAACATAGTGACATAATATGATTTGACCAATGCAAAGTGCACAGAAGGGGTACGTGTCTCTTCCAGTGTAAGTGTTAAAGATCTCATGTGTGACATGCCGTATTTCGCTTACTTTCTGCCACGGTGACTAACAGATTTCAGATTGTGACTGTTCCAACAGCCTGAGTTTCAGAATGAGGTTGAATTGGAGCAGAGCCCCAAACTAGTCCCTGATGGACACATAGCGTGAGTAAGAAATATGAATAAGCCTTTGTGGTCTTAATCCCCTGGGGTTCTGGAATTGTGTGATATTGCAGTATAACCTAGCCCATCCTGCCCGATCCGGTTACCCTCAGGGTTGAAATGGTAGGTGATCAACTTTGCATTGGCTTGTGAAGATTTCCAGAGGATCTCACAGAACTCTGTTTTTGCTCTAGACCTCCAAAAACCCTTATCACTATCTAACAACATATAACTGGACGTATTGATATGAGAATGAAGTTGGAAAAAGGGAGAAATGAGTCTCACCCTGAGCAGTTGTGCAAGTAGTCAGGAGGTATGTCCGGTGGACCAGCTCCAGATAATCACAATAAAGACCATGGCCTGCAGGCTTCTCCTCCTGGGGACATGGAGTGTGAACTGGGAATCATACTTATCTTGTTATCAATTCACACATTGCCCATTTCACAGTACACAGGCTTCTGCTATTTAGGGATGGAATGATGTTGTATCTTATATGGTTTTAACTGTTGCAAATACAGTGTGACATGATCGTTTTCCTTTTTTTATTCTTTCATTTCTCTTTCATCCTCATGTGATTAAAAATATAGTAAACTTGTATTTAACTTACACATTTATTATATATTATACATTCTTATATAGGATGTACACACACGCAGCTTTATAAGATTTTTTCACAAAATCCAACATACCATAATTTCTAAGCCTCTTAAGAGATTTTCAAAGGTTATTTTGACTCCAAAAATTTTCAAGATAAACAATGACATTAGATGCTAAACCTCATGTTAGATGCACCTGTGCTACACAGGGTTGACAAAACACTGATTTTTGGTAGCATGTCAACAGAAGTAAGAGCAAGATTCAAAAGTCAATTGTCAGGCAACCTTTATTGAGCAGACACTCTCTCCTGACACCTTCAAGACTCTCAATGGAGTAAGAAAGACCCAGTTCCTGCCTTCCTTACATTAACAGTGTGTGGGTCCAATTGCACAGTGGGTACAGCTGGGGCCACAAATCAAAGGATGAAAAGAGGCATGCTAGGAAGTAGATACCCAGTACACCAGGAAGTTGACACTCATTCCACTCTGAAATTAACTTTTCATTTCTTGAGTGATCTCTCGCAAACGAACCAAACTGATCAGTCCTTCTCTTATTTAACTCTTCGGAGCATTCAACATAATTGACAGGTGACCCCTAACATAAAAATATTTCCTCCTAAGAAGAGACTCACCTATACAATATAGGCAAATTTATAAAAAGGCAAACTTGGCTTTTTAAATAATAAGTGCTATTCTCTATGCTGGGAAAATGGGAACCCACTGGATATGGGATATTAGAGTTACGAAGGACTTGAGCGCAGGTCATCTTGCCCCGTCCCCTTCCTTTACAGATGAAGAAACCAAAGTCAAGAAAACTTAAATGAATTACTCAAATCACACAAATATTTAGAAATTAAGCCAAGAATAAAATGATATGCAACAGATTGTACTTAAGACTGCATTGGATTTACTTAAAATAATAATAAATCTCCGAAACAAAACTGGAAGCACTTGAAATTTTCTGGTACAGAAAAACATGTCTGTCAACCATGTCTAAATACCTTCTTTACTTTTCCATAAGAAAAAATAATGTCTATATAATTTCTCACCTCCTTATTTCACTTCAGCTGCCAGAAGTCCTAGAAACAAATTCAAAGCTCAATTATAACAACAGTGTAGAAATTTATGACCTGAATATCTGTGTTCCTTTTAACCATATTGACCTCTTATTATAATTTCTAGTATTCTTAACCCTGAGTTCTAACTTATGTTTTTCCGCTTTATTGCATATATCTTTTCTGTTAACTATCACAAATTCCTAGAGAAACAAGATGGAAAGGAGATATACCCCAGAAATATAGTAAGCTTGGTTCTAGAACAATACAATAAAGTAAATACCATAATGAAGTAAGGCACACAATTTTTTTTGTTTTCCAGGGGATTCAAAAGTTATGTGTACTCTATAGCATAGTATATAAAGTGTGCGATAGTATTATGTTTAAAACCACAATGTAGATATCTTAATTTTTAAAAACTATATTAAAAAAGTGGTAATAATCATCTGAACCTTCAGAGAGTTCCGATCTTTTTGCTGGTGGCGGGTCTTGCCTTGACATTGATGGTTGCTAACTAATCAGGGTGATTGTTGCTGAAGACTGTGCAAATTCCTTAAAATAAGAAAACAAAAATGCTTGCTCTACAGATTGGCTCTACTTTTCATGAAAGACTCCTTTGTAGCATACTATGCTGTTTGATAGCATTTTGCCCATAGTAGAACTTTCAAAATTAGAATCAATCCTCACAATCTGTCACTGCTTTATCAGTTAAGTTTAGGCATTTAGGATACTTTATCAATTAAGTATTCTAAACTGTTTGTGGTCATTTCGACAATATCCACAGCATCTTCACCAGGAGTAGATTCCATCTGAAAAAACCAATTTATTTGCTCATCCATAAGAAGCAATTCCTCATTCATTCAAATTTTATAATGAGATTGCAGCAATTTAGTCATATCTTCAGGCTCCATTTTTAATTCTAGTTCTTACCATTTCTATCAAATTTGCAATTACTTTAGCCACTGAAGCCTTGAACCCCTCAATGTCATCCATGAAAGTTGAAATCAACTTCTTCCAGACTCTCATTAATGCTGATATTTCGGCCTCCTCATGAATCATGAATGTTCATAATAGCATCTAGAATGCTGAATTATTTCCAGAAGATTTTTAAATTTATTTTGCCCAGATCCATCATAGGTATCACTATGTATGGCACCTATACCCTTGTAATTTTTTTTAATTTTCAAAAACATGGAATGCTTCAAGAATATTCATGTCATCCTTGTGCTGGGTCCATGCTAATCTTCTCTGTATCATTCTAATTTTAGTAAACGTGCTGTGTAAGCAAGCACAAAATGTACTTTTTAAATCATAAGACTTGAAAATCAAAATTACTCCTTGATCTTTGGGCTACAGAATGTTATGTAAGCAGGAATAAAAACAACATTAATTTTCTTGTACAACTTCATCAGAGCTCTTGGGTGACCAGGTCCATTGTCAATGAGCAGTAACATTTTGCAAGACATATTTTTCTAAGCAACAGGTCTCAGTGGGCTTAAAATAAACAGCAAACCATGCTGTAAACAGACGTGCTATCATCCAGGTTTTGTTCCATTTACAGAGCATAGGCAGAGTAGATGTATCATAAACCTTAAGGGCCTTAGGATTTTTGGAATAGTAAATGAGTATTAACTTCCACTTACAGTCACCAGCTGCATTAGCACTTAAAAAGTGAGTCAGCTTGTCTTCTGAAGCTTTGCAGCCAGGCATTGACTTCTCCTCTCTAGCTATGAAAGTCCTAGATGGCATCTTGTTCTAATGTAAGGATTTTTCATTTACATTGAAAATCTGTTGTTTAGTGAAGCCACCTTCATCAATAATCTTAGCTAAATATTCTGGATAATTTTCTGCAGCTTCTCCATCAGCATTTGCTGCTTCACTTTGCACTGTTATATATGGAGACAGTTTCTTATCTTAAACCCCATGAACCAACCTCTTCTAGCTTCAAACATTTCTTCTGCAGCTTTCTCACCTCTTCCAACCTTCATAGAATTGAAGAGAGTGAGGGCCTTGCTCTGCATTAGGCTTTACCTAAAGAGAATGTTGTGGTTGGCTTGATTGTGTGTTCAGAACACTCAGACTTTCTCCATATCAGCAATTAGGCTGTTTCTTTTTCTTATCATTTGTGTATTCCCTGGATTAACACTTTTAATTTCCTTCAAGTACTTTTCCCTTTGCATTCACAATGTGGCTAATTGCTTGATGCAGGAGGCCTAGCTTTTGGCCTGTCTCAGCTTTCAATATCTCTTCCTCACTTCATCATACCCAGTTTTAGATGTAAGGTGAGATATGTGTGATTTTCCTTTCATGTGAAGACCTACAGGCCATTTTAGAGTCATTAATTGGCCTGATATCAATCTTATTTTGTCTTAAGGAATAGAGAGACCCAAGGAGAGGAAGAGAGAAGGGGTAACTTCCAGTCACTGGAGCAGTCAGACCACCATTTGTCAATTAAGTTCGCCTTCTTGTATTGCCGTGGTGCATGTTGCCCCAAAATAATTACAATAGTAACATCGAAGATCACTAAACAGATCACCATAATAGCTGCAATACTGGTAATGACAAATTTTTAAATATTGCAAGAATTTTCAAAATGTGATACAGAGACATTAAGGGAACACGTGCTGTTTGGAAAAATGGTGTCACTAAGATTACTGGATGCACAATTTCCACAAACCTTCAATTTGCAACACAGTATCTGCAGAGCACAGTAAAGTGCAGTAAATTAGGTCTGTCTATATCCATTATTAAATCAATCACTCTATCAATCAATCATTTTCTTTAAAACAACAGAAAAAAATGATTTTCTTGTGACAAGTGGAAGCTCATAAAAATTATGGTCTATTCATATTTAATTTGACTTTAATGATAAACTGTATATAAAAAGTTGTAAGTAGTTTCTTTGAAATGATTAGTGCATTAAAGTAAAATAAGCTGTTTTAAAATAAATATATAATAAGATAGAATGCTAAAGTTTTGTTGGATATTTTCCTAAATTATTCATTAAGCATAATATTACATACACATTTTAAATATGTGTGTATGTAAGATATCAGTGTATACTAAAGGTATTAATGTATGAGAATGTCTTTTTCAGTTTGTACGTTTTATACTTTGGTGTATTTTTCTCAGATAATAAAATGAATTAAATAATATAATAGGAACTTTAAAATATTTAATACTGCTTCCAAAGATACTAAGATAATTGATTATTTCCTTTCTTTATACTTCAGTGTTAATGTAAGTTACATAACGTACCTTATTTCTTTTTGTCCTACAAGCCTATAATTTTGAATTAAGAACATAAAAAGAATTCAGTAAATTACTTTTGGTAGACTGCATATAGGAATAGACTTACCCATTTATTTTCACTTGAGTACATAATTCTTCCACTTAATTTACATAGACAAATAAATTAAAGAATTTATCTGGGTAATTCAAACCAAAAATAAAACTCAGATAAAAATAAATTAAGGACTCATGGAAGTCATTTTTCTCTAAGCAAAATCTTGGTCCCATATAATGTGTTCATTGCCTACTCATGGATTTAATATATCCTGAATATTTTTAATTTTTACTTCAACTTTTTAGATAAATGAATCAACAGTGTTTCAAAATAGTAATTAAAAAGGTACATTGACTTCACTTGTGTTAACTATCAGTTGATCGGCGATCCGACCTGGCATTCTGTTACACTGTTAGTATTTCTATCTTTGCAAAGGTGAAAATTATGTGGTGACTTCAAGAGAATCAAGTAATATAGAAAATTAACTGCAGTTTCATCACAGGGATCATTATAAAATTATCCAAGAAAGAGATTCAGTATTCAGAGAACATCCTAACTAGAGAAGTTGTTACCACAACTGATATAGTTTGGATGTATGTCCCCACCCAAACCTCCTGGTGGGAAGTGATTGGATCGTGGGGCTGGGTTTTCATGAATGGTTTAGCACCATCCTCTTGGTGCTGTCCTCATGATAGTGAGTTCCTGCAAAATCTGGTTGTGCGAAAGTGTATGGCACCTTCCCCTCTCTCTGTGGATCCCGCTCTCACCATGTGATGTGCAAGCTCCCGCGTTGCTTTCTGCCATGACTGTAAGCTTCCAGAAACCTCCCTAGAAGCACATGCCAGCTCTATGCTTCCTGTACACCCCACAGAACTGTGAGCCAATTAAACCTGCTTTCTTTATAAGTCACCCAGTCTCAGGTATTTCTTTATAGCAATGCAAGAATGATACGATAACGATAATAACTCTCAGCTCTTACAGATCACAGTCATTCATCATGCAGAAGAAATGTGTGAAACTATTAATGATAACTTTTTCCTCAGTATTTCTATTGTGTCAAAGATATTTTCCACAGGATGAATATGAACATATACAAAGAATGAGGCAGGAAAAGAGAAGATATGATCCAAGTTTTAACCTTGAAAATTAATTATATAGGACCAGTATGGATGATTGAGGCTGGGCAAAAAAAATCAGGGGAATAGCTTACTTAACTTATTTGAAAGGAAGAGATAAAACCTAGTGATTTCAATGTAGTCTTCACTATGTGAGGGTACATAAAACCTGGAAAAAGACATGTAAAGTAAATTTACTACACGGAGGTCTAGGTGTCATACTAAATGGTGAACAAAGTTAATATGTTTGGGCATTTCTCTTTCAAAATAATATAAGGGAAATTAGTTCATTTTGTCAATACTTTTTAAGTAAATATGAATTATGTAATAAACCAATAATGAGTTATGTGTTGATTAATATATCATAATTTCCCTTCAAAATTGTATGTAAACATGGCCCTTTGTGTCACAAGATCATAAGCGCCTCATAAACAGCCTTATCAATTTTGCCAGCACTCCCTTTAATTCTTTGATTCTCAGATCTGTCTCTTTGAGGCACCTATCATGTCATAGCCCTCATGGATTTTCTCTTCTTCTGACATTAACTGTTCTAATTCTGCCAGACTCATTTGGTGGTAGTTTGACATGTGATTAAAGAGTTCTCTAATGTCACTTTCTTCTTTTTTTGGAAATCCTTCATCTTCCTCAAAGTTTGCCATTCCAGTTAATTAGCATTTTACTTAAATAAAAGTCACAACCTCTTAAAGTATCAACAGGCAACAACCACCAAATATGTTGATGCAATGGACAGAGAGACATTCAAGGTAGGTGGGGTGAGAACTTTACTGGAAACTAATTGTTAAATGTTCAGTACATTAGCTAATACAACTTTTGCTTTCTTACACAATCTTGTAATTGCAGAAACTGGCTTAACAATAACAAGGACACCTGATCTTTTGGGGGACAATTTAAGTTTGGGGCAATCACTTTAAGTTTATCAGATTTTCTCCATGGAATGACATTGCCAAAAATCATTTTTATTTTCACAAAGGTTATCTGTAGAGGAGTGAGTTAGCTCACTAAGCAATGCAGGTGCAATTGAATATTTCAAAAACTCAATCCTCTAAGAAATGTTCTAATGTAGTTAATATTACAGAGGTCTTTATGTTTCCAAAATACCTTACAATTATTATTCTATTTTTAATGCACTGGTAGTTATTTCAACTGAATGTATGCAAAGCACCAAATGGTGTTCCAGGAAGAAAGTAGGCCCTTGATAAATATCAATACCCTTCTCTTCCCTTTGGATAAGACCACAGTGTTATTCAAAGTCTAAAAGACAGCACATAGATCAATTGGATTAGAACTGTGTAGTGGGACTTCTAACAGTGTTTGAAGTGGCCAGGACTTTGGGGAGATGGATACATGTCTAGTCTCTCAGAGTTACTGAGTCACTCATTGACCCCTATAGTGGGTTCCAAATGCCTGTGAGGTGGGTAAAAAAAGTGCTGCCACAGAAACAAGTCTCTTTACAGAGAGTTAAGGTCTAATGTAAAACAGATATAAGCCTTGGCGAAACAGAATCCATTCATTCTTTTATTTATTCAGTACTCATGTTGATCCTTTATTGTACATCGGATAAAATCAGCTGATATGCAATAATGAACACAAGTAGAGTCCGCCCCCTTCTCATGGAGCTTTGGTACCAATGGAGAGAAAGACAATGACATCAGTGGACATATAGCAAATTGACATGTGTGTACCAAGGAAAAGAACATGGTCTTTAAGAACATATGACAATGAACAAGACTTAAGCAGGAAAGCAAGGCAGATTCTCATGAGGAAGAGTGCTCTGGCAGCGAGACCAGCAGTTGGAAGAGTCCAGAGGCAGGAGAGCAATTGAGCATTTAAAGAGCTCTCCGTGTGTGCCTGAAGTACAGGAAATGAGGAAAAGATGAGTGACAATGAGACCTGAAAGGTAGGGGCCAGAATAGGTTAAGCTTTGGGGATCATTGGGTATTCCTCCTAAAAACAATGGGATGTCATTGATGGTTTTCAGCGTAGAGGTGGCTGGAAGCCCTAATTCATGTAAAGGTTGTAACCCAGTGTGGCATATTGTAAATGCTTCATAAACAGAAACTGTTACTATTGTAATAATCACTGTTGAAACTATAATTTCAATACCACAATCTTTGGGTGCTGTATTAGTCAGGGCTTTCCAGAAGGACAGCATTAATAGGACATATGTATACGTGAAAGGGAGTTTATTAGGGAGAACTGACTCACACCATCACAAGGCAAAGTCCCACGATAGGCCATCTGCAAGCTGAGGAAGAAAGAAGCCAGTGGTGACTCAGTCAAAGTCTGAAAGTCTACAGACCAGGGAAGCCAACAGTGCAGACTTCAGCCTGTGGTTGAAGGCCCAAGAGGCCCTGGCAAACCACTGGTGTAAGTCCAAGAGTCCAAAGGCTGAAGAACCTGCAGTCTGATGTCCAAGGGCAGAAGGAAGCGTCCAGCCCGGGAGAAAGAAGGAAACTAGAAGACTCAGCAAGCAAAGTTATCCCATCTTCTGCCTGCTTTGTTTTTGCTGTGCTGGCAAGCCAAATGGATGGTGCCCACCCACACTGGGAGTGGGTCTTCCTCTTCCAGTCCACTGACCCAAATGTCAATCCCCTCTGGCAACACTCTCACAGGTACACCCAAGAACAATACTCTATCAGCCATCGAGGCATCTTTCAATCCAATCAAGTTGACAGCTAATATTAACCATCACAGGGGCATTCCTGGGGAGAGCTAAGATTACAAGATCACCAGAATAGGGTTATTCCGAAGTGGCAACTGTCATTAAGATGGCATTTTAAAAGCATCTTATTGAGTTTCAAGGACGTCTGGAAGCAGTCACCCATCTGGTTGGTCATATGTCATGCAAATAAGAAAGGAACCCAGAGTATCCCAAAGGGCTTCTTCATAATACTCGTTGGTATATTACCATGTTCTCAACTGCACATAGCAAAGGAGGTGGAAATACTGCCTACACCTACAAACACCCATGTTGACCTGTGTACATTATAAATAGGTACAATAGATCCTCTTCAGTGTTATGGAGGAAAGGAGGAAGAGGGATAAAATAAGGAGTAAAAGAGAAAGAATATGTAGATGGGATGAGGAGGAGGAGCCAGTAGTAGGTCACTTAGTACCTTAGTCTGCATCTTGCATAATAAGCCTAAAAGCTGTTGGAATTCAGTCAAAAATTTTTTCTCCCTAACATTTTATATGTGACAATAAATAATACATCAATAAATAAGATAAATTTCTTTATTATATTTAGATATCTCTCTCTCTCTCTCTCTCTCTCTCTCTCTCTCTCTCTCTCTCACACACATCTCTCTGTCTCCCTGGATCCCCATGCTACTCAGTTGGCTTAATAATTGCAGTCATTCACTGGGGCAGTGCAAAAATCTAAAACCTACCAGAAAAACATTGGGTGGTACTGGTAATCTCCAGCCTGTCATTGTTGCTGCTGATATCCAGTATCTCATTGACATGCAATCGCTTTCTGCTCGCTTTAAAAGTGGGACAGCAAGATTTTGTCTGAGAGCCCCAGTGCTTCATGATTCTGTTTCTGTGGCTATAACAAAGCCGTTCTTCCCAGTTTTGCTACCTACTCATGGCACTGGCTTTAAAAAGGGCTTTGTGGCTGGGCGCGTGACTCACACCTGTAATCATAGCACTTTGGGAGGCTGAGGCAGGTGGATCACCTAAGGTCAGGAGTTTGAGACCAGCCTGATCAACATGGTGAAACCCCATCTCTACTAAAAATACAAAAATTAGCCAGGCGTGGTGGCGAATGCCCGTAATCCCAGCTACTTGGGAGGCTGAGGCAGGAGAATCACTTGAACCCGGGAGGCGAGGCTTGCAGTGAGACAAGATCGTGCCATTGCACTCCAGCCCAGATAACAAGAGTGAAACTCCGTCTAAAAACAAAAGAAGGGCTTTGTTTCCTCTCCTTGTGTATTCTGCCAACCTCTGTGTCCCTCCCATCCTGCTACCTCTCAAAGTCATGTTAACATAGCAATATATAAGGTATGTGTGCTACATAATCCCTGTTGTCAGTATTAACAACTAATTTTACTGAACTCTTTTCATTGTATATTGACAACTTGAATAGCTGCATGAATATAATCTAGTAAAAATGGCCAAACCACAGGTCTTGTTCAAGTTTAACTAAGATAAAGCTTACCAATCAGTAATTAAGGGGAAGGATCCACTTGATTTGACTAATTAGAATACTTCAGATATAAGAGACATTTCCACAAAATATTACTTATATCAGAATTGATACCTGAAATTTAACTATTAATAAATTCTCTAATTTAGCTCTTTTGATTCTAAAATGCAGACATAAAAAGGCAGGAAGCATCTGAAGAGTTTTTAATTCTGGAGATCAACCTGTTTCTCCAATCTCTTTTATTTGGAAGGAAAGCACACAGAAGCAGCAAACCTCAGCCTCTGAAGGGGCCCAACTCCTGACTCTACACGGCCCAAGGGTTATTTCTTAGCAAAGAACATGTATAGCTTACAACCAACATATATCAAAAATAAAAACAAAGCAAATTCCTGGTAATTGGGAAATACCTTCTATTTTCTATTGACTCCTTCCTCTGGGCCATGATTTTTTTGTTAATAAATCGTACTTCTGAAGGAATATGAACTGGAACCATGCTCTGATTCAATAACACAATAGATAGAAAGCCTAGGAATATTTCTGAATATAGTACTGTAAATCCTGTAACCAAGGTATTTCAACTGATCACTGCATACTTAATAGGACGTACAAGCTTGGAGTCCAGGGTGACAAAAACAAACCAAACATTTCAATCAAGGGCAATTTGTAAGAGTGGATTAGATGTAATGTGGATTTGTACTTCTAAGCAGACATCTATTTTGTTTTATTTTATTTTATTTTATTTTATTTTATTTTATTTTATTTTATTTTATTTTATGTTCCAAGATGCATGTGCAGCATGTTCAGGTTTGTTACATAGGTAAACGTGCATCATGGTGGTTTGCTGCACCTATCAACCAACCACCTAGGTATTAAGCCCAGCATGCATTAGCTATTTTTCCTGATGCTCTCCCTCCCTGCAGCCCTCTGACAGTGTGTATTTTTCCCCTTCTGTGTCTATGTGTTCTCATTGTTAAGCTCCCACTTTTAAGCGAGGTTATGCAGTGTTTGGTTTTCTGGTTCCTGAGCAAATATCTTTTGAACCTTTTTTCTTCACGGATGGCTGAAACTCATGTAGCAAATAAAAATTCAACCATAACATTCTGAGTAAAATATCATTGTTTCTAGATTGGGCCAACTCAGTAGCCTCCCACTTACATCTACTCTGAACACCTCAAAGGTCTCATATGAGCTCACCCTGTCTTCCTATCCAGGCTTTTCCTGACTTGCACATTCTCTCACTGTCTATGCAGTAGCTAGACTGACTTACAATTAGTCATTCCTGCCTACTGGGTCACTTCATCTAGATAATTCCTATTCATCCTTTATAAGCCAGATTCCCAGTGAAGCTTTCCCTGGACTTCCTTGTCAAGTCGTAAGTCAGATCCCTGCTAAGTATCAGTGCCTCACAGTTCATGGAAGTCATACATTTGTACTTGTTTATGTGATTATTTGTTTAACACCTGCCTTATCCACTCACTGTGAGCTTGTTGAAAGCAAGATTCATCTAAGTTTTGTCACTCTTGTATCTACAGTATCTCATCGCATTTGACACAACTTCAGACCTGACAAACGTTTGTTAGACAAATAAATGAAACATAAATGTTATCTGGGCCAAGTTTACCTGTGTGCACAGAGAACTTAGATGTCAATATCTTATTTGGAAGGCCAAGAAAGTCAGTATAAGGAAAGGGGCACTGAGTCCAGAGCACTGAAAATAAGTATTTATTAACTCACAAATATGCAGAGGTTTAAAATATATTGAAAAAGTACACCTAAAAGCAGTCATTGTCCCATCAAGTATCTTTGATTGGTGGTATGATTCAACTGTGTCCCCACCCAAATCTCATCTTGAATTGCAGTTCCCATAATCCCCACATGTCATGGGCGGGATCTGGTGCGAGGTAATTAAATTATGGGAGCGGTTACCCCCATGCTGCTGTTCTTGTGATAGTGAGTGAGTTCTCACAAGGTCCGATGGTTTTATAAGGGGCTTTTCCTTCTTTGCTCGGCACTTCTCCATCCTGCCATCATGTGAAGAAGGTCGTGTTTCCTTCCCCTTCTGCCATGATTGTAAGTTTCCTGAGGACTTCTTCAGTAATTTGGAACTGTGAGTCAATTAAACCTCTTTCCTTTATAAATTACCCAGTCTCAGGCAGTTCTTTATAGCACTGTGAGAACAGACTAATACAACTGGTATATAAAAGTTTACCCCAATCGTGGCCGGGCGCGGTGGCTCAAGCCTGTAATCCCAGCACTTAGGGAGGCCGAGACGGGCGGATCACGAGGTCAGGAGATCGAGACCATCCTGGCTAACACGGTGAAACCCCGTCTCTACTAAAAATACAAAAAAAAAAAACTAGCCGGGCGAGGTGGCAGGCGCCTGTAGTCCCAGCTACTCCGGAGGCTGAGGCAGGAGAATGGCGTGAACCCGGGAGGCGGAGCTTGCAGTGAGCTGAGATCCGGCCACTGCACTCCAGCCCAGGCTACAGAGCAAGACTCCGTCTCAAAAAAAAAAAAAGTTTACCCCAATCAAATAAATATATTATTTAAGATACTATAAGATACTATAATAAGATATTATAAGATACTCATAGACCTAACTAAAGAACATTTAAACTTTATAATCATGGGGAAGACGGACATGAGACATGATTGGTACAATATTTCACCTCCCTTGCTTCCATGCTGGGTTCCACTGACAGCATCAATTCTCAGGTTCATTAAAAACACCAAATTAAGCTGAATTTCCTCCACTCTAATTTGTATTTTGGCTGGTTTCTGTCTTCTTCAAAGTGATAGAGGTTTCTCTGTTAAAGACCTTGTTTGGCAGCTGAGGGTAGGGAACGTCAGGTTCCCTTGACTTCCTCTCCAAATGAACAAGAAGCTCCTGGCTCCAGACTCCTAGCCCCAGACCAGATTCCTAGTAGCAGTCAACGAACCACAGATTGGTCTGGAGAGAGACTGCAAAGACGCCCTTACATGAAAATTAGTTCCACAGACATAGTGCTGATGACACAAAGGTCAGATACATAGTTCTCTGTGGTGAGAAACTAGAGCAGAGAGGAAGGGAAGGGCTTGATGATTGAAGCCCCCTGTAGTCTATGGAAGATGATCTTAATATGTCCCTCAGTTTGGCCAAACTTCACATAGCTTCCTGACTCTAGGCACAGACCTCCATTTCCTTACAGCAATTTCTCTAGAAAATGTGTAATTATAAGTTATTTCTTTAATCTTTTGTGACATAAATGCTTTTAAAAGCCTCTTTTCAATTTTATAACCCAGGAATGTCTTTCTTTAAGGATCCGGGAGCCAACTCCTTGAAATGCAAACATGCGGGGAGATGGCACCCCATCTCCCAGTTTCTGCGGGAGAGTAGGAGCCTAACTTCTGTGGGTGCGTTGTTTCCAGTTGTAGTTTTACAAGCCCCTCCTCTCATGAAGATATGAGAAAGTTTACTTTTCCTTTAGATAAGGCCAGTTAGCAAACACAGATGGCCTGTGGTTTTCATTCCCACCCCCAACCCTGCTCTTAAAAACTCCCCTGATCTTTGCTTAAGCAGAAATGAGTTCTGTTTCCCATTTAAGAAATGGAGTTCTCCTCCATTGCAATAGCCTCGAATAAAGTCTTTCTTATCTATTTAACTTTGGTGGAATTTTTGCCTTCACACCATATTTAGGAACCTGTACTGTGTCTGAGTTAGGAGAGGCAGGGTGGGACAGCAGGGGAGAGCTCAGACTGGGAAGAGGATGGACCCTACAGTCCAGACTGGAACCCTGACTCCACCACTGCCTATTGGTAAATGACTTCATCCCTCAGTCTTGGTTTCTTCATCTCTGCCACATAAGGAGGGACTGAATCCATTCAGTGATATTAAGAACAGAAAGAAGAGGGTGGAATGCAAGACATATTTGGACAGCAAAATTGGAAGTATTTGGTACTTGACTGGGGTGAGGGAAAAGAGATTCCAGGGTAAATTCAATTTTTCTTTAGTTTAGATAATTTGGGCTCATTGTAATGCCAAAAACTGAGCAGCAAAGTCCTAGGGAAAGGCAGAGCAGGCTGAAATAAGTTGTATTTGAAATAGATGTGAAATATATAGATGTGGACATCCAACAGGCCATTGGGTATTCAAATCTGAAGCTCAGGGGAAAGATCTGCTGTGAGAATATAAATGTAGACTGAAAATCTTAGAGGGATGAGATCACTTGGGTGAACTGGTTAAGAATAGCTCTCACTTTTTCATTCCCAATTCTATTCTTCTTGAATTTTGAATCTTTTTCTATTTTTCTTATTTTCCCAGTGGGCCCCAAGTTCACACATAGAATTGGCCAGAGAATTCGGTGTCTCAGACTTTGGCCTTTCATACTCCCAAGGACATAACTTCAACTTGTCTCTGGTTCTTCCCACTCCTGGCTACTTTAACTACTTTCAGACTGGAGCTGGGATGTAACTGCTCTTTTGGCGCTACCGTAAGGGGTAAAAATCACATCGACTATGCTAAAAAAAGAAATAAGGAAATTACAATTACAATTATCTTATATATGTGTATTTTATTTTCACACAGCCTCTCTGGTCTTAAAAAGAGCAAAGTGGGTAAAGAATGCAGATAGTGGACAATTTGGGCAATAAATTGGAGCTGTTTGAATGTATGGTCAACATTGAACAGAATGCCGATGAATTTCACTGAATAATGGCTCAGTTCTCTGTGCTGCTTTGCTTGAGTGCACAGTCATGGAAAAAAAGAATCTGTGTGTTGTCCATTCTGCTGCATACTTCTTGACCTTTTCCAATTGTGTTGGTCACAGTGAGCTTCATTAAGCTTGACATGCTGTTGTGCCCCTGGCATTTCCACATTAGTATCATGCATTCTGCAGCAGGCTAATAACCATGGCTTAATAAAAAGTAAAACTATCGAAAACTCAGTGCCTTGTTTTGCCTTGTGACATTTATTTTTTTCTTTTAAGACTTATAATTATCCAACGTAAACAAAACAACTACTACACCTCTGTGGCCACCTAAACAGTCTGAAAATATTTTGGCCTCTGTGTTTTACTTCTAAAACTCTCCAGTGAAGGTATTGCCTGCAATTGTGAAACAGACTCATGTACTACCCCTTAGCTTTCTTCCATAAGCTTCCCCGCAAAACGACAACTCCTTTACCCCCATACTCATAAACCAAGGTAGTAGAAGTGCCTGCAACGAGACAAATAGACTCAGAATCCCTCTGAAAGAAAAGTCTATTAAAAAAACAACTAAAAAGGAGGAGTAACAGATGTTCTATTGCTCATTATCCAGCGCTCCATTCCATTATTATTAATTGGATCCTGCCTCTTTCTTTTTGGAGGCTGTGAGTAGAAAACCTTGGAATATTCAGATATACATTCAATCTTTCTGATTATTTGAATTTTTATTTCCATGATATTCAATATACAGCTCTCTGGAAACATGTAATTTCCTTTTGGTGCTGTGTAGGCAGTATTTTGTAATGGAAAAATCCCAAGGCACGAAATCGAAAGACCTGGGTTTTAAGATCATATTCTATGACCTACTGTGTGACTTTGGCAAAATTAGTTGACTACCCTGAATGTGTATATTAATGTTTTCTGACCTGATTCTCATTATTTGTGTACAAAGAAAACTATCAGCTTATGCGAAAATATTTACTTTATAAGAGTAATATTCAAATGTCATTTTCCTTAATATCTTGCATATTTTACTTTTATTTATTTTACTGTTTTTCTGTCTCTCTTCTCCAGTACAACATAAACTCCATGAGGTAGGGATGTTTGTCTGCTTTATTTACTGCTGTATCTTGAGCTCCTTGCACAGTGCTTGCTGCCCAGTAGCTTTATTAATCTGTTCTCAAGCTGCTAATAAAGACATACCTAAGACTGGGTAATTTATAAAGGAAAGAGGTTTAATTGACTCACAGTTCCACATGGCTGGGGAGGCCTCACAATCATGGCAGAAGGCAAAGAGGAGCAAAGCCATGTCTTACATGGTGACAGGCACGTGCAAGGGACCTCCCCTGTATAAAGCCATCAGACCTTGTGAGACTTAGTTGCTATCATGAGAACAGTACAGAAAAGACCCACTCTCATGATTCAATTACCTCTCATGGGGTCCCTCCCACAACACATGGGGATTATGGGAGTTACAAATCAAGATGAGATTTGGGTGGGGACACAGCCAAGCCATATCAGCAGCTAGTTGTTGAAAGAATAAAAGAATGAACATGCACACAGATTTCTACTTGGTTTTATAATTGCTTAGAAAGGATTATGTTCTTTCTGATTGTTGTACTTTTAAGTTGCTTATGGAACTGTTAACAAGCCATAAGAAAGTCATCCCATTTTGATTGAGTGTTTCAGGAGAAATGAAATGCTTGCGTATTTATAGAAGACTTTGCCTTAGAAAATGAGGAGCTCAGAAGTAAATTTGAATCAGTGACAAGAAGGCCCGGGACATATAACCATGGCGATTTATTGTTGCACTGGTAATTTTGCTTAAAGCAATAAACTTCATTCCATCTACAATGGAGAAGAATTGGGCCTGTATATTAGGAACACTAATAAAAATAAAGCAACCTCTCAGTTCCTGTGGCTATTCTATCACAATTGGTATGTAACTACATGTGAAACATACATGTCGGATTTGGGGGGCAATTATAATGTAAACACTAAAAGTATATATAAAAGATCTTATTACAAACTAGATTTTAACGGAAAAATAAAGGAGTCTTGTTCTCTTAGTTGGCACATCTTAGCTTAAATCTTTCACAAGGGAAGACATTTCTAACACAACGCTCTTCTATATAGGACACATTCAGTTCCACTCTGCCTGTAAGCTGGCTAATAAACTGGATGACCTGCTGAGCTTTCTCCCTGAGCTACAACAAACGACAGCTCCTAAATTTTGAGGTTTTGCTTTGTCCTCTTTGCCTGCATCACATAGAAGCGCTCTTTCCTGTTTGCAACTACAATTTGCAACAAATATTACATTTATAGGATTTCTCTCGGAGATATATGTGTAGCACTTTTGGACATTTTAGTAATAAGAGAATCATTGTTTTAAAGTACTAAGACACCTGGAAGTCTCTTTACATAATCACCGTAGTTGGACTTGCTCACTTTTTGCTCTTAGTTCACTTTTCTCAGTGGCATCTAATGAGGCAACAGAATAAACCTGCTGTGCCAATGGCTATATTGTCCTAATAATGATGAAACACCTCATCTGCCTAGCCTCAAGAAAATTTCATGCTCTGCTTCCTGCAGAAAAGATTAAATGTGGTTTCCAGGAGCAAGTCAACAAGGTTCCTTGAACCTTGACTATTTGGAAATATATGGAGTTATAAAACCTGAAACACATACTTATGTCTTATTTGGTTTACAGTCTTTTTAGTGAGTAAACTTTCTCTTTTTTATGATTTATATGGGGGCATAATGCTTAAGGTTGCCATTAATAATAGTTGCATATAGGTTATGGCTGTTTATCTCCGTTTCAATTATTTTATTACTCAATTACTTTATTAATGATCTACCTTTAGAAAGCAAACAATTCTTACTCCATGAACTGTTGTCTCACCCAAAAAAAAAATGAACAACGGTAACTGCTGAATGAATAAAAAGGGTAATCATTGTTATTCATCAAACAGACATACTGGTACCATCTCAGGTCTTGATTTCATCTTCTGAAAGAAAATGAATTGGGCAAAGGTAGCGCTAAGAACTAAATAAGAAAACTTTCAGCGAAACCACAATAATTGAGATTAACTTGGATGAAAAAGTATAATTAAACACCTTGCTAATGCCTAATGGTACTTGGGAAATGCATTGTAATTAGAAATATAACTTACACAAAAAGGAGGAATGTTGCTATACCATGTTTTAAAAATGGTTTTCTTAGGTGAGTTAAATAATAACCCTTGTGAATGGGTAATGGGCTTACAATAGCTTATTTACAAATTATACAAAAATATAATTTAATAAGTAATATTGATTATTCTAATTTCTAAAATGCTGCCCAAATTAAAACTACCATTTTTAACTACATTTTTTTCTTCAAATATAAAAACTAAGGATAATCCTATAAAATCTCCCTAATATTCTTTACAAGTTAGAAATGTTTTAAATGTTAATTTGACTCACATGCTTTTTTTCACGAAATGGAAAATGCAGGTATATTTTCCACTTGTAAGCACAATGTCTTTAAACATTACAGCTTCGGACTTCCATGAAGACTCGCATATTATCTGTCGTTTTGTTAATTATTTATTTATTTTTGGTTGAGTGAATTTATGTGAGAAAAGAGAAAGTAGATGGTTGATTCTATTTTTCATTTTTGCATCTCATTCTAAAACCTGATCATTTTTAAGTTGCTTTTTTAACTGAGCGAGAGTGAGGAGTCATCAAAGATTGACATCCTATTCGCCATCCCTCTGTATCCAACTACTTCTGATGCTTTCTGGGAAGCTTTTCAGGCAATAGGCCACTTCTTTCTAATTTAGTCTTTTCTGCTCACAAATATTATTAAGTCTTTCTTATGCTATCCACATTTTTCTTTAATCCCGCTAGTGCTATCCTTCTCTGTGTTTTTCCCAACACTGTCAGATAAATGTTAAATGCCTGTGAATTTCTGTTCCAGAAATGTGACAAAATTATTCATCAGTCCTCTTGCTGAAAATGACTAAAATTGCAAAAAAAAAAAAAAAATTTAACATTTAAAAAGTATTGAAAAGTTGATAAGAAAATAAGGAATTACTGGCTAAATATCATCAAACCACCAAAGATAAACAGAAAATCTTAAATATCAGTCAGAATAAAAGATACACTACCTTTTAAAAAAATAATTAGACTGATACTTGACTTCACAAAAACAACCATGGAATTCCAAAGATAATAAAGTGATACTTTCAAGATGCTGAAGGAAAATAATCACAGTTTAGGATTCCATATCAGTGAAGAGATCTTGCAAGAATAACTAAAGATATTTTTATATGGACAAAAACTGAGAAAGTTACTTCTCACTGAAGAATATTACACAGGATTTACTTCAAGCCAAAGAAAGACAATCTCAGATATGATGTCTGAAATACAAAAAGAAATAAAGAATGAAGAAAGTTTTAAATATTCAGTAAATCTAAGCAAATAATGATTATATAAAACAATATTAATACTAACTTATGGGGTCAAAAATAATAAAAATGTAGGCAATAATATAAGTTAGGAGAGTGCATTAGTCCATTTTCACACTGCTGATAAAGACATACCTGAGACTGGGTAATTTATAAAGAAAAAGAGGTTTAATTGACTCACAGTTCCACGTGGCTGGGGAGGCCTCACAATCACGGTGGAAGGTAAAAGGCACGTCTTACATGGCAGCAGACAAGAGAGAATGAGAGCCAAGTGAAAGGGGAAGCCCCTTATAAAACCATCAGATCTCATGAGACTTACTACCATGAGAACAGTTATAGGGGGAACTCCCTCCATGATTCAATTATCTTCCACTAGGTCCCTCCCAGAGACATGGGAATTATGGGAGCTACAATTCAAGATAAGATTTGGGTGGAGACACAGCCAAACCATATCAGGGGAGTTAAAGTGTTCTAAGATCCTTGTATTTACCAGGAGGAGGACAGAAATGTTAATTAGATTTAGAACATGATAAGATAAGTATACATGTTATATTTTTAGAATAACTACTAAAAGAAAAAAAAAGAAGGTATAACTTCCACACTAGGCCAAAAAATAATAAAACTTGACTAATGCAAATGAAGAAAATATAAAGAAGAGATGGGATTGTATGAAAGCAGATGTTAAATGGACCCAAATATATCAGCAGTTACATTAACAATAAATGAACTAAATGCTGCAAAGAAAATGCAAACATTATCAACTGGATTTTTTAAAAAAACTAAACAAAGTAAGACATATTTAAAACATGAAATACTAATAAGTATGGCCATCCAATGGCTAACAAAGAAAACATGCAGCTGGGAAAAAGGAACTTTAAAACAGAAAGACATTGCTAGAGATAAAGTATAATGGTAAAGACCTACATTGCCAGCAAGATATATTATTTTAAGTTTCTATTCGCCTAATAAAATTGTCTCAAAAATAAAACAGCAAAATCAAACAGAATTACAAGAAGAAATTATTCAAAAATTTATTAAGAACTTTGAAGATCTGTATATCACAACCAGCTTAACTTAATACACCTATATGGAATACTACAACCAAAACCTTCAGAAAGTATGTAACATTTATAGAAATTGGACATGCATAGTGGAGAGTAAAGCAATTCTCAACAAATACCAAAGATTAGTGTCGTGTGAAATATGTTATCTGAGTACAATACAATTCAGCTAGAAATAAAGACAAATTGAAAATTTCTAAATGAATAAAAAATTTAAATTACTCTTTCACTAGCATACAGAGCTACAAAACTGTAATGAAAAGTAGAAAGTAATTTGAATTTAAGGATAATAAAAATTCCACATTTCAAAACCTGTAGAATGAAGATAAAGCCATTTTAAGAGAAAACATATAGCCTTAAAAGTGTACTTTAAAAAAAAAAAAGGCTAAATATAATACTAAATATAACAAGCATCTATCCTCTGAGATTTTAAAAACAACAACAAAATAACTCCAAAGAAAGTAAAGAAAGGACAAGATAATAAGACCTGAAATTAATACAAGAAAAAATAACCAACCTTGCAATAGAGTGAGATCCCATCGCTACAAAAAAAAATTTTTTTTAACTATCTAAGCATGGTGATGCTTACCTGTAGTGTCAGCTACTGGGAGGCTGAGGTATGAGGATCGCTTGAGCCAAGGAGATTGAGGCTGTGATGAGCCATGATGGCACCACTGCACTCCAGCCTGGGCGACAGAATGAGACCCTGTCTCCAAAAAAAGAAATGTAGACTATGGAGAATAAATGAATCAAAAATTACTTCTTTGAAAATGTAAATCAAATTGACAAATGCCTGGTATCCTTAATTTTAAAAGTGGGGTAGAAGCCCATGAAACAATGACAAAAATGAAAAAAAAAGTAAACATCATTATAGATATTACAGACAAAAGTATTATTAATAATATAACATTATTAAAATGTTATGTTGATACGTAAATATAAGATTTAGATAAAACAGGCAATTTTGAGTACAAATATAACTTATTAAACTAACTCAAGAAGAAATGGAAACCACAAATAGTCTATAGACATTAATTTGATTCTGTGATCAAAAACCTTCCAATAGAAAATTTCTACTCCCAGATAGCTTTGCAGGAGAATTCTGCCAAATATTTGATAAATAGGTAATTCCAATAGTATACAAATTATCCCAGCAAGTAGAAAAAGAGAAATATCCTGAATTAACTTGACAGGGGAACAAAGGAAATATAGCAAGTCTCATTCATGATCAGGGGAATAGATGCCCAATCAAAATATCAGAAAGTCAGGTTCCATGACATATGAAAAAGATAATATTGTTATAAAACTGAGTTTATCTCAGGAATTCAAGCCTGGTTTAACTTTAGAAAATCAAAGATTACAATCAATCAAATTAACAAATAAAATTAAAGCACTAGAAAACCACAAATAGACAAGAACTTCCTTAACTTAAACAGTACCCACGGAAACCTATAGCAAGCATAATACATGGTGGCGTAATTTTAAGGATTTTTGCATTACTCTGTTCAACATTTCCTGAAGGTCCTAGCCCATGCAGTAAAGCAAAAATGAGAAACAAACAGTAAAACATTTAGAAAGGAAGAAACCAAAACTCTGAGCATTTCCAGTTTATTTGATTGTATACATAGAAAATCAAAAATAATCTGCAGATAAATTATCCATTATTAGACTGAATAAATAAATTTAGGATGTTTGCTGAATATAAATCAGAAAATTTACATAAATAATATTTTTTCATATGAGTCAAAAACAAAAAGGGAAAATGTTAAAAAAGGAAACCATTTATAATGTTATCAATAAATACGAAATTTCTAGGAGTAAATCTAAAACAAGCATGCAAGACCTTTCCAGAGAGAATTATAAATGGCTTAGATGGGAGATCCTCTTCTGTGACTATACAGATCGTTGCTCCTTCATCCCTAATGGTCTCTTCCCCAATCCCTCCACACAAGGCAGGTATCCTGCCTTTATGTCTCTGATATTTTACTACCTTAGTTATTCTCTGGCATTCTCATTCACACAGCTAAATTATATTGAATTCTAATGATGTACCAGCGACTATCAGGCAATGAGATGCAAAGATAATTTTGCTGACTACATCTTATTCACTTCTTGCTTCTATATACATTGATATTATTGATTTTTTTCATAATTATAATGACTTTCTAGCTTTTGAGATTTGAAGTAATATCCTATTGATATGCATGATTTGCATTGCAAAAAAAGAACTAAAGCATGCCTTACAGGTAAGCATTGTGTAGAGACTTAGTTAAAGTAAACAAGTCATACAAAAAAGCTGAAATCAATATTCATAAACTATGTGGCCCTACAATTCTCTCTATTAGAATATTAAGCCTGAGAAACACGAAGTGTGTTTCTTACCCAGATATTCATAAAACAAATTGGAAGGCCCTGAAAGTTTTATCCAAATGATGTAAATTACCTTTTTAATGCATCAATTATATAAAGCTCAATCACAGACACAAATCCAGCATATTACCCAAGACAGATGTTATCTGGAAATATACCTGCAAACTTTCAACTCTTTCCTGAGTTTTAACAAAATTATTACATCCTCACCATCTAGCTACTTGTGTTCTTTGTAAAACAGCCTGCTGAGATCTGCATCTTTCCTCTTAAATCACACTAAAACTTCTGTTTCTTTTTTTCCCCCTACCCTCTCCTCTCTTGCTTCCTGTCCAAATCTGCTGGTGTTTGTAACTCCCTTATTGTGGTTGTGGTCCTCTCCGTCAGCCATGTGGGTAGTTGAACAAAACTCACCTACCTGCCTCTCTGCTGCCTTGCCCACCAGGAGACACTCCCAGGAATCCAGGTTGGTTGAGGGGTGTGGGGTCCAGGGGATTATAAAGCCAACTCATGATCAGGGCCTCCTCTTCCATTCCAGCATCCCATGAGCCCTCTGAGATCTCAGGTCTCAGGTTTTGACCCTGCCCTTGCAAGCCTCCTTGTTTAGGGTACTTCAGCCAGACAGCAAGCTATGCTGCACACCTTACCTCTTCTTTACCATCAAGTGTTACCTATTCTGTGCCCGATTCCCTATCCTGCTACCTTCTTCTAGTTTAGATGACTGTAAGGAATTAGGGATTTCAGCACAAGACTAGACAGGTGGCAGACAATTTTAGTTAGGCAGAGCATTCCTCATTCCTCGAATGTCAAAAGGAGGATGGTTTTCTACTTGCATGGAAACCCAGGACTGGCAGTGTGTTTGGGGATACCCCTCAATGATCCAAGTATCCCTCTTTTCTCAACAAGAATAACCATACAACCTGGTGCAGCCAGCGAGGCAGCTTCTTGTGCTAAGCCTCACTCGTGTCTGCATTGCTCTTCTCTGGGCTCCAGTATCAACGAAACCAGAGCACCCCAAAGAAAAACAGTTCTAAAGACAGTTAGCACGGGACAAAAGCCTGTTGTATTCTGTGAGGACAACAGGGCATCCAGGAAAGAGCACAGGCTGGAGTCAGTTTTGTCTAGGTTTGGATTCCAAATTAAGCCTCTTGATTAACTGTGCAACTGAGTAAATGCCAAGCTTGAGTCTCAGTCTCCTTAGAAATATAATAGGGGAATAGCACCTTCCCTCCTGTGATGCTGTGAGGCTTTAAAGTGGCAAATATAAAAATCCTGTCACAATGACTAGGGCAAAATAGGTGCTCTAAAAAGTATGTTTATTACCATTGACTGAAGTTATCTTGCTTCGGTAACAACAAATCTTGTAAAGTGAATCGTATGGTTCCCATTTAACAGATGAGGCACCTGAAGCTCAGGGAGATTAAGGAATTCACCCAAGGTCAAACTCATAAAAGTGACAGTTGGGGCCCAAGTGCCAGTATTCTGACTTCTGCATAGTATCTTCACCACATCTTATGGCATAAGAAATTTTCAAACTTTGACATATTTATATCAACTGCCAGTCTTCTTAGGTGGCACATATATTTAATGTGTAGATACTGTTAGACATTGCCTCATTAATTCTACTGGTTTTAAATATTGCAATTATAAACCACATGCATCTTGTGTTGATTTTTAAAAAACAGAAAATATGAGATTTCCACTCATGGTTTATATGTATGATTTCTACTTATCTGATAGATTCGCTAACACTGGTATCTCAGGACTATAGACTCTCACAGACAAAAGCATGGAGTTATAATTAAAAGATCATCTTTATTAACTTACTTAAAGATAAATCACGTGATTTTTTAAGTGGTACCATTATTGACCCTACCACATTTATGGAGCACTGACTAATTGTCAGGCATTGCACTAAGTATATTGTGGAGTTCAATAGTGAATCAGATATTCTTTTCATCTCAAGAACTAAATAACAAATTTAGAAATAAAATATGTCAATTTCAACTCCACTTAAATTGGAAAATCCCCCTTCCTTCAATCTAAAATGCGAATGTGCCTTAAGATGGAGATTGGTACATATTAACATTGAGGGGTGAAGTGATATTTACCGAATTTTATTTTTATAGATATTGTCTCCAACAGGAAGAAAAAATCCAGTTTTTTGTCAGATGTGTAAGTAGCTTGCTGGCACTATTCACAATAGCAAAGACATGGAATCAACCTAAATGCCCATCAAAGATTGGTTAAAGAAAATGTGGTACATATACACCATTGAATATGATGCAGTCATTAACAAAGAACAAGGTCGTGTCTTTTGCAGGAACACGGGTGGAACTGGAGGCTATTATCCTTAGCAAACTAATACAGGAACAGAAAACAAAATACTGCATGTTCTCACTTATCAAAGATGAGAACACATGGACACAAAGACGGAAACAACAGCCAATGGTGTTAATTTGAGGGTGGAGGAGGAAGAGGAGCAAAAAAAAGTAACTATTGGGTACTGAGCTTAATTCCTGGATGATGAAATAATCTGTGCACAAACTCCCACGACACAAGTTTACCTACGTAACAACCTTCACATGTACCCCCAAACCTAAAATAAATGTTAAAATAATATTCATAAGTAGCTTGCTAGAGGATTTTTAGGACAGTGAAAATACTCTCACTCTGTTTAATGCTATAGTGACAGATAAATGTGTCACTTTTCCAAATCTATAGAATATACAAGGCCAAAAGTGAGCACTAATGTGAACCGTGGGCATTGGTTGATTACCATGTGTCAATAGGGATTCATTCATTGTAACAAATGTATCACTATGGTTGTGGATATTGACAACGGGGAAGGTTGTGTGTGCAGGAGCAGGGAGTACGTGGGAACTCTCTCTGGACCTTCCTGTTAAATTTGCTGTGAACCTAAAACTGCTCTAAACATAATTTTGAAAAAAAAAAGAAAACTGAACAATTTCGCTAATGCAAAAGGCAAAAACAAAAGCAAAAAAATCTGAGGGAAGAAAACCTAAGATGAAAAATATGTCTGGGATGTTTGTTATCCATGTAACAAACATGTATTTGAATATTCTCCAGGATCATGTAATTGAATATTCTCCAGGCCAATGATTGTAATGAAAAAGACTAGGCTCACAAGCCACACTTTAGAGGGGTCCCAAGTTCGCCAGTTACTGCCCAGTGTAGCCCCATTTACCACATTTTCCAGAGAAGACAGAAACTCAGTCTTTTGTAGGTACATTCTTTCGGTTTTCAATTGTTGGCAGCTAATTTAAAATATTTAATACTGTGCAGGCCAACATGGCTCCTCTTTCTCACTTCTGTTTATACTCTCATTGCTAAATGTTTTTGATATAAAACTACCTCTATTTTAAGTTTACTGTATTTTTATTTATAATTTTTTAATATCTAACAAGCTGTACTTTTTAAAGTCCTAAAAGGAAAATGCATTCATGATGGGAATTAAGTTACCTAAATTAAGTGGAAATAATCTACAATTGTAATAATAGAAACTCAAGGTACATTCTGAAGAACCATTCACTGAATCCTAATATGCCTGCCAAAATGAGAGCCAAAATCGCCTGGGCAAGATCATCCTCCCAGCCCTTTCTTAAGGAATATTCTTTAATCCCATTTCAACATACTGAGTGTTCGGTTCTTTTTAAAAATTTTTCTACAGGGTTTGGATATTTTTTAGAGACTCCCAATAATATATACTAAACTTATAGAAACTATAGAAAGGGACAATAAATCCAATAAAGGGTTCAATAAATCCTGGAGTCCACTGAGGTAGTTAAAGAAAAATGAAGCCAGTCGCATTGGCCATTCTTACACATCAGGAGATTAGAAGACACTGCTTTTAAGAGCATTCCTTTTTGTGGTGTGATGATGTTGTTTTAAACTGTGTCAGAAACTCTATCCAGCCAACTCCAAGAGGTTTGTCTCTTGGTTTAAGTCTCATTATCCAGAATCAGTGAAGTGCTCCTTAGGATTGTCCAAGTTTGATTTCATTTCACCACCTATCTGCATACACAACTAGAAATCATTTGACAGCCTCATCCCCCAGAGATACGGGGGAGGCAAGATATAGACTCATAAACAATTATCTGTGATAAAGGATCCTTCTCAAGCAGGACTAAAGCTTTTGCCATGGGATGTTATCTTTGGCTTTAAGGCAGTATGTGCTGGCTTTACTGGTTTTGTCACTTTTTCCAATCACATCAGTCCCCTTTACTGTGGCAGCTAAATTATCTGTTATCTTTGGTGGGGCCCATGACAATTCATCATCAAAGCCATAACCTATGTATTAAGATTGAAAATTTCATTTTATTTGAAAGGAAAACATTATTTAATAATCAGAAAATTTCCTCGGAACTTTTAAGTTTAATAGAATTTCACATTTCCTGTTTCTTCATTTCACATGCCTATTTGTTTATAGGCACCAGATTTTGAAATATCTTTATATCGCCTATTTTAAAATAAAGAACCTTTTCTAGTCACAAAATAATATATATTAAAAATATAAAAAATATAGAAAGGAGTAAGAAAAAATAGCACAAATAGCTACATTATCCAAAGACAGCTGCCATTAACATTTTCATGTTTCCATGTATATGAAACTATGTATGTATTTGTTTCAATGAACTCATTGATTCAACAAACAATTTCTGAGCATCTACGATATGCCAGGCATTATTCTTGGACTGGAACTACATCTTGGAAAACCGAAAAAGATAAATTTATTCATGAAATTTATAATCTGTAGGACACGGGTGGGAGCAGACAAGGAGAAACACATAAAATAAATAATAAACACAGTAAACAAATACATTCTATAGAACACTGGAACATCATACTGATACTGAGAAAAATAGATCAGGGTAGGAGAGACCGGGCAAACAGAGATAAAGAGGACTGTGTGGCAATTCTAGTTCAGGAAGTCAGAGGAAGTCTCACTGAGAAGGTGACAGTTGAGAAAGACCTGAAAGAAATAATGAAGTGAGATGTGCAGATCCCAAGGCACAGAGCATTTCCAGCGGAGGCAACAGTTAGGGAAGGCCCTAAGACAGCAGCTGTGCCTGGCCTGTATTAGGAACAGCGAAAAGGCCAGTGTGGCCAGAGTGATTTGATAGAGGGAGAAGGCAAAAAGACAAGGTCACAGAGGTAACAGAGGGTTCATGCATGCGGGACTTGGTAGTCCATGGCAAGGACTTACAATTTTACTTGAAGTAAAATGCAGACTTCTGCAAGTTTTTAAGAACAGAAATGACCTAAATGGCTGGGCATGGTGGCTCACGCCTGTAATCCCAGCACTTTGTGAGGCTGAGTTGGGCAGATCACCTGAGGTCAGGAGTTCGAGATTAGCCTGGCCAACATGGTGAAATCCCCGTCTCCACAAAAAAAAAAAAAAAAAAAAATTAGCCAGTCGTGGTGTGGGTGCCTGTAATCCCAGCTACTCGGGAGGCTGACACAGGAGAATTGCTTGAACCTGGGAGGTAGAGGTTGCAGTGAACCGAAATCATGCCACTGCACTCCAGCCTGGGTGACAGAGTGACACTCCATCTCAAAAATAAAAATAATAATAATAATAAAAATTTAAAAAATTTTTTTGAAAAAAAAATAGAAATGACCTGAATGGACTTATATTTTTATCATCATTATTATCATTTTAGAGACTGGGTCCAGTCGTGTCACCTAGGTTGGGGTTCAGTAGTACAATCATGGCTCACCGCAGCCTCAAACTCCTGGGCTCATGTAATCCTCACACCTCTGCCTCAGAGTGGCTGGGACCATGCCATGAGGCCCAGCTTTTATGTGTGTGTGTGTGTGTGTGTGTGTGTGTATGTGTGTGTGTGTGTATGTGTATGTGTGCGTACATATTTAATATGTACATATATTTAATATGTATATACTTTTATTCATGGAGACGAGGTCTCATTATGTTGCCCAGGCTGGTCTTAAACTCCTGGCCTCAAGCTATCCTCCTGCCTTGACCTCCCAAAGCACTGAGATTATAGGCGTGAGCCACTGCACCTGGCCCAGTCTTTTATTTTAAAATAATGCACCCATGTCAATAGCTACACAGTGTAATATTTTGCACTCAACTGTGTTCATTTAACATGGGAACATTTTCCCATGACATTTTTTAGGGCAAAGAGGCATCATCTTCATGTCTGCATACTAACCTTATCAATGTACTTATTGGGGAATGTATTTCTAATTTTGGGGGTTTTTTCTATTAAGAATAATGAATTGAATATCTCAGTGTGTAAGTCTTTCATTTAGTGTCTGTCATTTAAAATAGATTCCTCATGGAAAGCATTGCTGACGAACAGGCATGCATGGATAAGAGTTGTGGAAAGTATGGACAGGTTGTTTTAAAAAACGTCCTATGAATGTGCACTCCCAGAAGCAAAATGCAAAGCAACACTCTTTTTTTAACTTTTATTTTAGGTTAGGGGGCACCTAACCTAAAATTAAGTTAGGTTTGTTATACAGATAAACTGGGGGGCTTGTTGTACAGATTGCTTCATCACTCAGCTATTAAGTGCAGTACTTAGTAGCTATTTTTCCTTGTCCTCTCCCTCCTCCCACCCTCCACCCTCCAAAATGCCCCAGTGTGTGTTGTCCTCATCTAGGTGTCCATATGTTCTTGTCATTTAGCTCCCACTTACAAGTGGTAAGATGCAGTATTTGGTTTTCTGTTCCTACGTTAGTTTGCTAAGGATAATAGCCTCCAGCTCCATCCATGTTCTCACAAAAAAACATGATCTTATTCTTTTTTATGGCTGCATAATATTCCAGTAACGTTGTTTTGATTAACAGAATGCTATATGTTTTCTTAATTTCAGAGAGCAACAAAATTCATTCCTTCACTTATTTATCAACAAAGATTTCTTAAAATGTACACTCTGCAAAGCAGTCCCTGCACATCAGAATGGTGTACACGCATGCTCTTCACGTGCAACTACGTTTCTTCTCGCTCCTCTTTTACTCCCCTTCACTTCATTATACCATTTTTGTTTTTTGTTCTTTTGTTTTGTTTTGTTTTGTTTGAGACAGAGTAATGCTCTGTTTCCAGACTGGAGTGCAGTGGGGCGATCTCGGCTCACTGCAAGCTCTGCCTCCAGGGTTCATGCCATTCTCCTGCTTCAACCTCCTGAGTAGCTGGGACTACAGGCACCCACCACCGTGCCTGGCTATTTTTTTTTTTTTTTATTTAAGTAGAGATGGGGTTTCACTGTATTAGCCAGGATGGTCTCGATCTCCTGACCTCATGATCCTCCCACCTCAACCTCCCAAAGTGCTGGGATTACAGGCGTGAGCCACCGTGCCCGGCCAATTATACCATTTTCATATGACTGCCTTTAAATGTAAATGATCAACATGAACGTCTCCAGCCAGAGTCCAGTTCCATGTCTAACCTTCAGTAACATTTCCTTAATTCAGTTCCATTTGGTGGTGTTTGTGATAAGTGAAGCAGAGCCTCCACAGAACTGTAACTCCCAGAATCCCTAGAAGGAAGAATTTGCCAATCAAATTAAGAAGGCAAACAGAAAAAGAAAAAAATACATTAAATACAAATAGTTATTATATATTTATAATGTAATCATTAATTTTTTGCCAATAAAACTAACATTTTAGCAATACAACTACTTTTCTCTAGAAACACTTTCAATTCATGTTTTTCACTAATATCAGATTAGTCTTCTGTAAGCTTTAGAGCTTTGCTTTAATGATCTCAATATTTTCCCATGATAATTGATAATTGATATAAAACTTCGCATGAACAGGTTGCATCTTTGTATAGTCTTAGAATAATTGATTAAATTCTGTGTTGTCTTGGATTTTGAAAAAAGCCTTTGTTATTCTTCATTTTATAATATAACGATAATAGTTAAGAGTCAGCAGAAAAATAGAAATTTCTCGTTATATATATTTTGGAATCCTGGTTCTAAGAAAAGTGTCGCTATAATAAATATGTATGCAATCTATTCAAAAATGTGCATATATTAATGTTGAATATCAAAATGTGCTGAAAACCTATCAAGGAGACTCTTAAAAGTAAATAGATTTACAGGGCTTAATGTGGCATTATTTCTCAGTTTCATATTAAGTGCTTACCTGTGCTAGGTGCTACGTGACTCCTTTACAGGAAATAACACCATAAACCACCACAACAGTCTCATGACAAAGCTTCTATTATCATCTGCATTTTACAGGTGAGAAAACTAAGGTTTAGAGCGGGTTGAGCAACAGATCCAACTCCATCTCTCTAGTAACTAGTAGAAATGGAATTTGCCCTTAGATTCTTGAATGCCAACACACTAGGAACTGACTTTATTTAGACTCTTTTAGATGACATGGTCACAGAAGCAAAGAATTAAAAGGAGTGTTAGAGATCATAGTGGAAAATAACATGGTGTTGACAGCAGCAACTGAAATCTTAGATCTGTTATTTGGCAGTACTATAATCTTATCATATTAGGCTGTTCTTTTGCTATAAAGAAATACCCGAGACTGGGAAATTGATCAGAAGAGAAGTTTAATTGGCTCATGGTTCCGCAGGCTGTATAAGAAGCATAACACTGGCATCTCCTTCTGGGGAGGCCTCTGGAAGCTTACAATCATGATGGGAGACAAAGAGGGAATGGGCATGTCACATGGCAAAAGCAGAAGAGAGCGAGAGGGAGGTGCCACCCACTTTTAAACAGCCAGGTCTCAAGAGAAGTCACTCACTATTGCAAGGACGGCACCAAGGAAATGGTGCTAAGCCATTCACGAGAAATCCACCCCTATGATCCAATCACTTCCCACCATGCCTCACTTCTAATACTGGGGATTATAATTCAACACGAGATTTGGGAGGGGACACATATCAAAACTATATCACTTGGATTACATGTTAACCTCATCAATCCTCAGTTTCTCCTCTATAAAACGAGTATAATAAAATTAGTATGTAAAGCACACTCTAGAGTGCTCAGTACCTGCTATGCATTAAATGAGGGTTAATTCTGTTAGAAGTAGTATAAAGAAGATTATATATCAGAGTGAGGCACCTGCCCAAGTGGTTTGATGGAAGAACACAGGAATATGAAGCACATATGGTAACACATTCTGAATGTACCTGAGCTACAGTCTAGATTTAGCAGAATGCAGTGATACACATAGTGTGCTTTGACTATCTGAAAAATAGATAACTTTTTTTTTTTTTTTTTTTTTTAAGAAATAAATAACTCTAGGCTGGGTGCCGTGGCTCACGCCTGTAATCCCAACACTTTGAGAGGCCGAGGCGGATGCATCACCTGAGGTCAGGAGGTTGAGACCAGCCTGGCCGACATGGTGAAACCCCATGTTTCAATACAAAATACAAAAATTAGCCAGGCATGGTGGTGGGTGCCTATGATTTCAGCTACTTGGTAGACTGAGTCAGGAGAATCGCTTGAACCCAGGAGGTGGAGGTTGCAGTGAGCTGAGGTCACGCCACTGCGCTCCAGCCTAGGCAAAAGAGTGAGACTCTGTCAAGAAAGAAAGAAAGAAAGAAAGAAAGAAAGAAAGAAAGAAAGAAAGAAAGAAAGAAAGAAAGAAAGAAAGAAAGAAAGAAAGAAAGAAAGAGAGAAGAAAGAGAGAAAGAGAGAAAGAGAGAAAGAGAGAAAGAGAGAGAAGAGAGAAAGAGAGAAAGAGAGAAAGAGAGAGAAAGAGAGAAAGAGAGAAAGAGAGAGAGAGAGAGAGAAGGAAGGAAGGAAGGAAGGAAGAAAGGAAGGAAGGAAGGAAGGAGAAAAGGAAAGGAAAAGAAAGGAAAGGAAAGGGGGAGGGAGGGAGGGAGGGAGGGAGGAAGGAAGGAAGGAAGGAAGGAAAGAAGGAAGGAAAGAAGGAAGGAAATAAAGAACTCTAGGAATAAATATTTCTATAGTAACCATCTAGTGGTATTCATGTATAAATATGCACATATTCATGCAAAATTAACTTAGCAGCAGGAATGTGTACTTTCTATCTTACATTAAAATAATGTTTTTATACACATTATTTGTAGGACACACATTTTGAAAAAATTCCCCCATAGCCTTCATTAAAAATGAAAGAGAAAAGAGAAAAAGGCTAAGTCGTCATGCTCACTTGCTTGATCCTTTTTCAGAATGAGGGATTATAGATGGGGTCTTGGGAAAGCCTGAGATTGTGAAACAGCTTTTAAAGATATAAAACTAGTAAATCTGTATAGTGATCAAACCATAGGAAATAACTTGTTATTGTCTCCTTAATGAGAGATAATATATCAATTTACAAAGCACAGATTGTTCAGTAGGTGTTATTTATATTGTTATATGATCTCCAATAACATTCTGTTTGGAAGTACAGCTGTTTTCTTCCATCAGGAAGTTTGCCATTTGATTGACTTTTCTACTATAATCCAGATATTTTATATAATAGCTGTTTAAGAAGAGATTTCACATTTTACTGCATATATCTGATAGACAGCGTTGCCTAAATTAAAAAAGTATTAATTGAACAATATTCAACATAATGTTTTAGAGAAAACATTATACTGGCTATTGTTGAGAAAAGATTTCAGAACTGAAAATAGGGAATTTATCTGCTGTTGGTTTTTACAAATTACATTGCAAATGAAATAACAATACTAAATAGTGTCTTTGTTTTTCACCTTCTTTTAACAATCAAGACTGAACTAGAGGATAGTTAAATTTGAAGCCATTCTTTCTTCTAAGAATGGAACAGTTGTTTTATGATTAGTAATGAATGACCTGTTTATATTTTGTTTATTGCCATTTACCAATACCTAAAAAAGTGAAACCCACACTCAGGTCTGCAACAACATTTTCACCAATCTGAAGACAAAAACTGTAATAAAATTTTCTCACCCATCTTTTCTTGAAAAGAAATCCTGGATAATCATTCCTGGATAATACTTCACAGTTTCTTGCTACACTGTTACAAAGCCCTTTATTTGAAGAATCATGGTTAAAACAGAAATATAAAGGGTTTTCTTGAAGTTTATTTGAGAAAATAAAAGGTTGGGCCCTTTATAACATCATTACTGCCTTGGTTATTTTTATTTTACTGGTCTAGGAGATTAAGAAGTCTGGGATTTATTTTCCAGCTATGGAGCCACCTTTAAGTATTGAAACAGGACATACAATGATAGCTTCTAAATATTTTCAAGGTTTGATAATGGTTTCCTATGACACATTCTAAAATCCTACAGAATAAATGATGATTTTGTAGGTCTTTCAGCTACCAATGAGTTGGTGACATATTTAATTTGAATGAATGACATGACATGTCCCACCTAGGAAAGAAAGAAAAAAACATAAACTTCTTATCTAGGAGATGAAACCAGAAACATGTGCACAACAGTAAATGAAAAATTTTGCACTGGATGCATATTTAAATTGGTAAAAAAAGATTTTATGCAAGCTATTGCAGTAGGAGAGAGAGCTGTCAGTGCAGAACTGAGGTTAACTCCTAATACAGCAGGGACTAGTGGGGATTTACACCCCACAGGCAGAGTGAAGGGGTGAGTAGACAGAAAATTACTAAGAGGGGATGTCAACAGTAGGGGATTCTGGCCAGGAGCTGTGGCTCACGCTTGTAATCCCAGCACTTTGGGAGGCCGAGGTGGTTGGATCACAAGGTCAGGAGTTCGGGACCAGCCTGACCAACATGGTGAAACTCTGTCTCTACTAAAAATACCAAAAAAAAATTAGCCGGACATAGTGGTGTGTGCCTGTAGGACAGGAGAATCACTTGAACCTAAGAGGTGGAGATTGCAGTGAGCAGAGATCACGCCACTGAACTCCAGCCTGGGTGACAGAGTGAGACTCTGTCTCCAAAAAAAAAAAAAAAAAAAAACCACACAGTAGGGGATTTTTGCTAAACTGTTCTAACAGGCTGCTTAGTAGACAGGCCAAGGACTTTGTTATCAAAAGTGGGCAGATGAGGAAGTTGATCAGATATTTGGATGTGAGAATTCCTTCTAAACATCCAAGTCTAAGTCATAGCAGGATTCTTCTCTACAACTGGCTCAGAGGCCAAGGTCCAGGCCTAGCTGAGAAGATGTCTCAAAGCAGCTTAAGTAAAGTTTGGTCAAGAAAAGTCTTTGTCAAGATTGGATAGAAGAGGAAGATAGAAGACACTAACCCCTCACGTGATGTTTTAAACAAGTCAGTTTTTGAAAAATTGACCTAAACCTCTGGGCTTCATGTAACAGGTAAATTACTTTGGATGAGGGTAAAATAAGAACATTCACTTGAGAGAATTTTCATTTTGAACTGTTTAAAATCTGTTTGAACATTTTAAAATCCACTCAATTTTTGGTTGTCATATATTGTTAAATTGATTTTAATGACAACAACTCAATTCCTTGCTCAAGATCTCTTCTGGTAGCTCTGAGTTTTACTTTTTTTCTGGTGTTGGGATTAAAGGATTTCATATAAAGCTCAAGAGTAGATATTCCTAATAGGATTGAGACAATCAAATGAATTATAATTACTATATTTTACCAAGAGGATTCTTTAAGGAGGGAGAAGACAAGAGCCAATCTTATCTTTAAGAAATCTGTTAAAATGGTTTAACTTTACCCTGTGTTTACTTGACATTTTAGCAAGCATAACAGCAGAATCTCTTTTCATTAGAACTATCCTGGGAAATTCTTTAAATTATCTTCTCAGATGTGGCTTATCTCACCATCTGTCAGTACTGCAGAAAATTTAGCATTAAATTCAAACGCTTGTTTGTGCCTAATCTTTTGAGGTTAATCAGGATGCCCAGAAAGATAAGAACAAACAACCTCAGTAAGAGCTTGTTGGGCATCTCCCACTGACTGGCACTGTCCTGTGTCCTAAGTGATCCCCTGCCCTTTTAGAACATACAGCCTAAAGTGGAAAGAGACAAATATTACAAAATTATATGCCTTTTGGACAAGTGCTAAAGCAAGATGCAGCTCAGAGTGCTGTTGGAATACACAAGAGGAGTGTCTCTCTCACTTCCTGAGTTGGAGTGGGGTGGGAATATGTGGGTGGGAATGAGGCAGGAGTGTAAGTGTGTTTGTGTGTGCGTGGGGCACTGGCGGTATGTGGGAGAGGAGAAGTGGCCTCCTTGGCAAGGGGAAGGGAGAAGGGAGGTGCCAGAGGTAATTTATAAGCCGAGACCCAAAGGAGAGAGTAGGATTTATCAAGAAGGGAAGGTGAGGACTAGGTAGAATATTCCTAACCAAAGTAATATCATGAGGATATTACACCCGGGCCTCTTTATCTATGTTTGCCCAATCTCTTTTACTCCGATCTATTTTTCTCAGTATCACAATGATGTCCCACAGGCAAATGGAATGTGAATTCAATTTAATATGTTATATAAGCATTTCTCAAACTCTAATGGATGTATAAATTACCTGAGTTTAATGTCAATATGCAGATTCTGATTCAGTAGCTCTGAGTTTCTGGGTGTCCAACAAGCTCCCAAGTGACACCAATACTGCTGGTCCATGGACCAAACTTTGCAACGCAATGTATGGACAACTCAGTTTCCAGTAACTGGATACGATTCTCTCTAGGGAAATAACTGGCTATTCCCTAGGCTATTTTCACTATTGATGTGACCTAGTTATTCATATTGCATGAGTCACTGCAGTGGTAGCAATACGGTGGCAACGTAGCATCTCATTTATTAGTATACGAAATTGTTCTATAAAGAAAGCTGCTTTATAGAAATCTGGTTTAACATCGCTACTTCAAATTCAGCTTCGTCGCTTCTTTCCCATCTTTATCTACATCCTCATTGAAACACACTTAACAGTTTCAGCATGAAACCAGTTTGAAAGGTCGTGCTTAATAAATATTGTCAACACTTGTCAAAATCAAAGGAAAATGTCCCAGGGAAGAATTTGCCGCCTTACCCGTTAGGAGCAAGTTATAAAGCTGTCCTGTCTCTTGGCAGCCATTCGTTTAATGTCGATTTCAGCTCATTTTAATACAGGCATGAGTTTCATATCACTGCCATCTCCGCCTCGTCCTGTAACAGCAAACGTTCTGCTTCTCTAAAGAGCAAGGACAGCATCATTGTAAATACTCTAAAAATTCTCTCTCCATCCAAAAGGTATGGGAACAGACTGGGCCATGTTGTAAAGTCACCTACTGGAAATGCACACCCACATCAGGTGCTTTAAAACATAAGCCTACCTACATTTTCTTTGATATGAGGCATCATTAAAATGATATACAATGTGTTTCAGAAGATGCATTTGCTTTAAATGTGGGTGCAGTGGAGTTGCATCACACTTGTCATCTAGTAATGCATTAATTTTTGCCCCACCATGTGACTCAACTTCCTCGTTTAATACTCACAACAATGAACAAATATGTATGTGCATATATATAGTTAAATTTATTTGTTAATGCTGTACGGGCTTAGCATTAGAACAAATGGCATCAGCCTTGCAGGCAAGCAAAAAAACTTTCTAATTCCCTTCCATACCTTCGTTTTCAACGAGGATTTTACAGTCATCTTAGAGGCAGAAAAACTTTCATACCAAGATATCTGTGGGTAGACTTGTCATTACTTCCTCCTATTAGATGAGCTCAGCAGTTCTTAAACTTTTGAGTGCATAAAAAGTACTGTAGCAGGTTGTCTATTTAAAGCTATAAATAAAAGTGCTTTATGGGCAAATATGTAATTTTCAAGGCTGACCTTTTAGTTTTCTCTATTGTTACATTACCCCAAATTTGGACCTAACCATCTCTGCCCAAGTTAGATGTGATTTCCTTCCAGAGTGACCAGAGGCTGTTGAAGTGCTTTTTTGCTTTTTGTTTGTTTGTTTTATTTTGTTTGGTTTTTTGTTTTTGAGACAGAGTTTTGCTCTTGTTGCCCAGGCTGAAGAGCAATGGTGCGATCTCGGCCCACCACAACCTCTGCCTCCCAGATTGAAGCGATTCTCCTGCCTCAGCCTCCTGAGTAGCTGGGATGACAGGCATACACCACCATGCCCAGCTAATTTTGTATTTTTAGTAGAGATGGGGTTTCTCCATGTTGATCAGGCTGGTCTTGAACTCCCGATCTCAGGTGATCTGCCCACCTCGGCCTCCCAAAGTGCTGGAATTACAGGTGTGAGCCACTGCGCCCGGACTCAAAGTGATCTTTCTACAATGTTTCATATCTGAAAGGAGCACCCTGAGGTCTGTGTCAGCCTTACTTCTCACTTTGCCCATTTCCTACTCCTGCTATCTCTAGCCTCTGAAAATCACGGCAGATGTCTTAGCACTGGGAGTAAGTCCAGGGATGGCCTGCATGTAATGGATCTACTAGCCCATCAAAGCTGCCTGGAGGACACAGTAGCAACAGGACACAGAGCTGTGGTACCCTAGATCTTGTCTCTCTGAACTGCACACAGGGCCTTGGCTGGCTCCTAGAAGGAGTCATATAACTTGACTTAGAAGTCAAGTTTTTATAGATCAAAATTAGCTTGGTGCATGGCCTTATCTTCCACATGTAAACTATTTGGAACTTAACAGTAATAGCCGTTTGGCCTTTTGGTAAAAGCCAAACTGTCCTGTGGACAAGAAAGCATTCAGAGAGACGTCCACACTTGGGTTTGAAGTAAATGGCAGCCTAAAAAGTTATAGGCCCACATTGTAGGAAACCTGTAAAGACAGGGGCTGAAAACTAGGTCATCTCTGATATTTTGCCAGGTGACTTCCAGAGCTGTGAGGGAACCACAGACTTTAGTCCAAACATGTCATTTATAAATGATGAGACTAAGACTCAGAAAGGCTACGTGGCAGAATAGGTCGGGATTGGCAGCCAGGAAATGCAACTAATTTTTTTTTCTTGCTTTCTTCCTCTCTTTCTGTCCTTCTTTCTTTCCTTCTTTCTTTCTTTCCTTCCTTCCTTCCTCCCTTTCTCCCTTCCTCCTCCCTTTCTCCCTTCCTCCCTCCCTCCTTCCCTTCCTTCCTTCTTTCCTTCCTTCCTTTCTTCCTTCTTTTTTCTCTCTCCCTCCCTCCTTCCTTCTGTCTTTCTCCCTCCCTCCTTCCTTCCTTCCTTCTCTTCCTTCCTCTTCTCCCTCTCTCCCTCTCTCTTTCTTTCTGTTTCTTCCTTCCTTCCTTCCTTTTTTCTTCTCTCTTTCTCTTTTTCTTTCCTTCCCTCCTCCCTTCCTTCCTTCCTTCCTTTTTTAATCGTTCCTCAGCTAAGCAAAGATAATATGGATGTTATCCTTTCACATACATTAGGTTCACTCTAGCCCTCAAGTGACAATTGCTCAAAAAGTAATATATAAAAAATTCTAACAAAACAGATTTTATTTTAATTACTTTGTGGAGATTTTACCTGAATCTATGATTTGTTACACAGCACAGTCAGTAGTCATTTTTTAAAATGTCATTCCATAATAATGGAAATGCCAAAAGACTACACTAATGCCCTGTTTGACTTATGGCTAATTGAAAATTGATTAATTTAGTGCTTGAAACATGAGAGTTATAGGTTAGTTAGAAATAAATTGTTTGTTTAACTGATCTTTTATTTGGCACTTGTTTTAAGAGAAAACATCTACCTTTTGCACTGAAAATTTTATACAGAACTATCAGATCGTATTCCAAAAGTAATGTTAATGAATTGTACATTGTTCTGTGTGGACAACAACAACAAAAATTAAACATATAGACTTAAGCTGTCAGTACATTTTAAAAGTCCAAATTATTATATTTTCAGAAGAAAAATATTTAGAAATGCATATAACATTTAGAGAGTTTTTATATTTAAATGAGGTTCAATTTTGAGTTTCTAGTCATATTATTAAAAAAACTGATAATGATTTTCATTTTTATCACATCTTGAAAACATAGAAGCAATTTTTTTATGTTTTTATTTTTTATTTATTTATTTTGTTTGTTTGTTTTTTGTTTTTTGAGACAGGGTCTCACTCTCTCATCCAGGCTGGAGTACAGTGGCACCATCTTGGCTCACTGCAACCTCCACCTCCTAAGTTCAAGCTCTTCTCCTGCCTCAGCCTCCCAAGTAGCTGGTACTACAGGTGTGCGCCACCAAGCCCGGCTAATTTTTTGTATTTTAAGAGAGATGGGGTTTCACCGTGTCGCCCAGGCTGTTCTCAAACTCCTGAGCTCAGGCAATTCACCCACCTCAGCCTCCCAAAGTTCTGGGATTACAGGTGTCAGCCACGACACCCAGCATTGTTTTGTTTTGCTTTGTTTTGCTTTGCTTTGCTTTGAGACAGGGTCTCACTCTGTCGCTCAGGCTGGAGTGTAGTAGCATGATCTCAGCTCACAGAGACCTCCGTCACCCAGGTTCAAACAATTCTCATACCTCAGCCTCCGGAGTAGCTGGGATTACAGGCACATGCCACCACACCTGGCTAATTTTTTTATATGTTTAGTAGCAACAGGGTTTCACTGTGTTGGCCAGGCAGGTCTCAAACTCCTGATCTCAAATGATCCGCCTGCCTCAGCTTCCCAAAGTGCTGGAATTACAGGCGTGAGCCACTGTGCTCAGCCAATGTTAAATATTTTAAAAATATTAATACAACTCTGTGTGTAGTCAAGCCCATCAAGATTTGACAGAGCTGGCAAGGGGGCAGGGGGTGTAAGTCTATACTTTTGGAGATAGAGAATTTGAGGAGCTCTCTCCAGCCACAGAGATGATAAAGAGATTACTTGCATTTTCTAAAGTTCACACTTTTTTTAATGGCATTATACTGAGTCCAAATTAAAATTATATTTTACCTCCATTTTAAAAAATAAAAGGAGTATTTGTTATGTGTTGGTGTTTTCAGAGCTGGATTAATGTGACAATTGAGAAAAATGTATTTGGGTTTTAAAACCGATTGCTTAAGAAAAGATGCTAACAAGGCTAGTAGTCAGACAGATGCAATTATGTCCCTCAAAGCACTGTGGAAGGCATTGGGTTGCAGTTTTACAGTCACAGTAGGATCATCTATAGTGGTTCCACCAATTATAACAGTGTATGCAACAAAGAAATATCCATTTCAGCAATGGGATTTGCAGTGTTTAATGCAATCTGAAAAGATGATTTTTGATAGACCACGTTGTGATTTATTCTTTATTTCTAAATATAGAGATGACTCACTGGAATGTGTTTTTGTGTTTTGGGTCACAAACAGCAACTTGGAGTCATCACGGATGTATGACGTTTTGGGACCACAGCAGGGCAGAGGCTGTGGCAACTCAGGAGGCGGCCCGGGGAACTCCATCACTGCCTGCAAGAAGGTAACCTTGGCTTACGCCACTTTCTTCTTGACTGTTGAACTTGAACACTGATTTAATTGGAAATTTTAAGCTCTCTTCCTAAAGTAGGAACAACAATAAAAACAAACAACAAAATGATCCACGGTTACCTTTCCCAAGTAAGCCTTGATAACATTAAAATTTTAACTTATGGAAATGATGAGAAAATTCAGGCATAGAAAATTATAAGCCTCCACTGCCATACTACATCAACGCAAGACTTTTCGCCAGTACTTCTTAAACTTAGCCATGAATAACAGTTTCTTGCATCTCCTTTCAGAAAAATGTTCATGGGTTTTGAATGAGTCAACATATTATATTAAGTTACTAAATCTGTATCTAAGAAAATTGTAGGGCTGTTTTGCTTTTGATATTTCCATAAAACAAAGGGTATGCTGGGATTATTTTACTAAGAAAAACAGAATTGTATTTTCTAGAACATAGACCTAAGAGCTGATAAAAAAAATTATGCTCTAAGATACTTGCAAGAACTCTTGAACAACATAAAATTATAGAATCTGACTACTTCATTTTTCCAGCCAATCAGCACTAAGGCCCCAAAACTTGAAGTAAAATGCCCACGATCCTAGTTCCCCATCTAATGCTTTTGTCACTATTTGATGCTGAATTCCAGGGTAGTATATGTTTCTTCTCATCCCAATTCAGAAGCAATCACACTGAGTTATTTCATTTATTGCAAAAACATTAAATTATAAAAAACTTATAGATGTAAATTAACACAAATTCTGTTACTAAGCATATTGTTTATGTGTATGTATTGTGTATATATGTAATATACATTATATGCATGCATATATATACACATATATGTATGTCTGTGTGTGTATATATATATACCCAGTTAAGCAGCATTAATAATTCTCTGCTTGTGTGACTTTTGTATAAGTTTTTAGTTTTCAAGTATTAGAGAAATGAACAAATATCTGTACTAAAAATATACTTATTACAGAAAGGTAGCATTAAACATAATTTTACAAAAGTATTTCCACACATTCATTCATAACCAAATGTGACAAAACTTTCTATTTAATTAAGGATTCTTATTAGCCCATGTTGTAAGATCTATTATTCTTTCTCCTCTTACAGATTCCTGCAAAGTAACTGGTGCTATAAATTCCACTTTTTGATGAAGGAAACTAATGCACTATAATTCAAAATGATTGCAAGTTAGTCATAAAAGAGCTAATAGTTTATAAATCGATTTATGAAAGAGGTCTCCAAGCCGTAGGTATATTCTGTCAAACTCTGTAACTCCAAATTGTAAATGCTTCATCATAATCTGTACCTTTTACAGGGCTAAATAACTTTTAGCTTATTCTAACTTTTTAAAATACATATATGTTTATTGATACAAGGTTGTGTGGTATTTAAAAGAAGAATTGAATCCAGACTGCCTGAATTTAACAGCCAGTTCCATCATTACTTGTGTGATCTTGAGCAAATGACTTTACTTCATGTCTCAATTTCCTCAGGTGAAAAATGAAGAAAATAGTATTATCTATTTTACAAGATTGAAGTGAGGACTCAATGAATTAATTGATGTGAAATGTTTACAGCAGTGCCTGGCACACTTCATGCACTCACAATAAAGATCTCTATCACTAATATCACTCTACAGAAGAATATTATCAGCAAGCATACAATCACAGAAAATAATTCCGTATAGGTATTACCATTCCTAGAGAGTTAGGGATTTATGATCTGTTATCTCAGCTACAGTTATTTCCCTGGAAAAGAGGTGGTCACATTTATTCCTTTAAAAAAAAAAAATCCCATCTAGAAGCTACTGAACTGAAAGGGCTGTTTGGGCCTGGATGTCTACTCAAAAAAAATTAAAACTGGTGCTGAACGTGGTGGCTCACGCCTGTAATCCCAGCACTTTGGGAGTCCGAGGTGGGTGGATCACCTGAGGTCAGGAATTCTAGATCAGCCTCACCAATATGGTGAAACCCCAACTCTACTAAAATACAAAAGTTAGCTGGGTGTGGTGGCAGGTGCCTGTAGTCCCAACTACTCGGGAGGCTGAGACAAGAGAATTGCTTGAACCTGGGAGGCAGAGGTTGCAGTGAGCCAAGATCATGCCACTGCACTCCAGCCTGGGCTGTAGAGCAATACTCTGTCTCAAAAAAAAATAAAAATAAAAACTAAAGCTAATCTTTAATGCTAAATGACTTCATTAGCATATATATTTTGCGTGTGTATACATATGTATAAACGTGTAATGTATACATCAATGTATATGTTTACAAATAAGAATGTAAAATTGTAACATAATCTGACTCATTTCACAATTATTTCTAGAATAACTATTGGGAAATTTAACATATTAAATTGTCTTTTTTACAGATCATAAATGATCAAATATAGGCAATTTTGTATGGCCCAACCTAAATACATTCAAAACTCTGTTAGATCTTGGGGAGAAATACAAAGATAGGTCATAAATGACCCTCACTCTTAATGAATTCACAGCATGGTTTGGGATATAATACTGGTTTCTCTTGTAAAAAGTCAAATAATAATTCATAAGTTAAACTATTATGCAAGATAACAACAGACATGCCTTGTTTTACTCTACTTCACATTATTGGACTTAGCAGGTACTGCATCTTTTACAAAATGAAGGTTTGTGTCAATCTTGCATCCAGCAAGTCCATTGGTGCCACTTTTCCAGCAGAACATGCTTACTTAGTGACGCTGTGTCACATTATGGTAATTCTCTCAGTATTTCAGACTTTTCATTATTATATCTGTTGTAGTGATCTGTTACCAGCGGTCTTCGACGTTACTATGGTAATTGTTTTGGAAGCCATGAACTGCACCCAAATAAGATGATGAACTTAATCAGTAAATGCGTGCGCTCCGACTGCTCCAAGGAAAAGCCATCTTGTTAGAGGCTAATGAAGTTGGTAACTTTAAGCGACGGCCAATGCTCATTTACTATTCCAAAAATCCTAGGGCCCCTACATATTATGCTAAATCTACTACCTGGGTTCTGTAAATGGAACAACAAAGCCTAGATTACAGCACATCTGTTTACAGCATGGTTTACTGAATATTTTAAGCCCCCTGTTAAAGCCTTCTGCTCAGAAAAAAAAAAAAAAAGATTCCTATCAAAATATATTACTGCTCATTGACAATGAATCTGGTCACTTGAGATCTCTGGTGGAGATATACATGGAAATTAATAATGTTTTCATGCCTGCTAACACAACCCATTCTGCAGCCCATGAATCAAGGAGTAATTTTGACTTTCCAGTGTTAATGTTTAAGAACTGCATTTAATAAGCCTATAACTGTCATAGATAATAATTCCTTTGATGGATCTGGGCAAAGTAGATAGAAAATCTTCTAGAAAGGATTTACCATTCTAGATGCTATGAAGAACATTTATGATTCATGGGAGAATGTCAAAATATTAACATAAACATGAGTTTGAAAGTTGATCCCAACTCTCACGAGTGACTGAAGGGTTCAATACACGTAGTTGAAATAACAAGAAAACTAGAATTGGAAGTAGAGCCTGAAGAATGACTGAATTGCTGCAATCTCCTGATAAATCTTGAAGGAATGAGGAATTACTTCTTATGGAAAGAAAGTAGTTTCTTGAGATGGACTCTACTCCTGGGGAAGATGCTGTGAAAGTTTTTGAAACAACAACAAAGGATTCAGAATATTACATAAACTTAATTGATAACACAGCAGCAGATTTTGAGGGGACTAACTCCAATTTTGAAAGTTCTCCTGTGGGTAAAATGCTATTGAATAGCAAGCATTGCATGCTCCAGAGAAGTCTTTGGTGAAAACAGAGTTCATCAATGTGGCAACATTCATTGCTGTCTTATTTTAAGAAATTGCAACAGCTACTGTAAGGTAACTTTCAGTGTCCACTACCTTGATCAATTAGTAGCCATCAACCTGGAGGAGACAAGATCTTTCACCAGCAAAAGGATTACAGCTCGCTGAAGGCTCAGATGATTGCTAGCATTTTTTTAGCTACAAAGTATTTTTAATTAAGCTACATACTTTGTTGGTTATAATGCTATTTCACACTTAATAGACTATAGTATAATACAGACATAACTTTTATATGCATTGGGAAGCCAAAAGTTTTGTGAGTCCCTTTATTGTGACATTTGCTCTGTTGTGGGGATCTGTGACTGAATCCACAATATCTCCGAGATGTGCCTATGTAAATCAGCAGAAAACAGGTTTTGTTTTCATTAAAAGCTAAGAGCCAAGATCATCCTTAGATTTGCAATAGACATCAGCAAGTTCAGCAGAAAGTACTCAGAAGGATGATCAAGATTTGAATTGAGAAAGAGAATATACACCCAAACTTGGAAAGGGCTGCTACAAATTAGTGAAGAAGTCAGTACCTTTCCTGGTAATATATTTTTTAATATTTATAGCACATTTCTTTCATTTCAAATATTCTGTCAAGCTTACATAAAAATTGCATTTAAAAGACAATTTAGTAACTGTATATGCCACATGTCAAACACTGCGGGGCTCTCATTGCTTACCTTCTCTTCAAAAGAGTAGTTCACCAGTGTTTTCTTCTTCTTTGTATCCAGAACAAAAGCACCCAATAAAAAGTCATTTAATAGCGAATGGTTTTATGCCATTATTAATTATTTTATCATTAAATAATACTGCAAGCTAATTCTTTAAAATCTTGTTAATCACAGATTACAGAACAGAGAAAGTGAAGGTCCATGTGTTAAATGCACATGCAATGTATGTTCTGTACAAAAAAAGGCAAAAAGAACAAGGACAGTTACATCTGAGAAGTAGCAAGGCTGTCCTGATAAATCGCCACTCTTCACAGTCAATCAGCCTTCACTGAGAGTACCATGGATAATTGAAATCTATTGGTAATTCCCCAAACTCATTTCATGTAATTGTGTCATCTTTTTCCTCATCAAATCTTTTTATCAGAACTGACATATTGCTAAATTAACTGGTGGAAGAAATAAAACAAGGGTCCACAAGATAATGCATTCGTTGGATAATCAGCCTCCGAAAAAATTGCAGATTGACTGAATTTCTTTCATATGTTTCATAATTAATCTCTAAGGGTTTCAGGGATCCTACCGAGACACAATTGCTTGTGTTCCTCAAATTTCCTCTATAGTATTAGAGAAATATGATCCCTGGAAGCTGCAGCTCTGAAAAAGCCATAGCATCAGGAATAATACTTTGGTGTGCTTATTTGAAGGAGGAACTCTTCAATATATGTTTTCGGTAGTGAGAGATGGCCTTTCCCCAGAGCTAAGATGATCACACCACACAGTGACAATTTTCATATATTGTCCTCGTGTTTTGTTAATAGACCCCCGTTTGCTCTCATAAGTGCTTTGGTATGCAAAATAACTTATATGGTCATCCCATCTCTGGCTACAGAATTATATTTTCTCTCCCTCTCTCTTTTTTAAGAGCTAGGCAAGTTAGATAGTGATTGCTTAATGGAGTGGTGACAAATAAATTGTGTTTGCTACTACTATTGCCCTCTCCCTTAACTGGCATTGATAATTGAGCCTATTGAACCTGGACATGACCTCAGAATTCTACTTATTACAAAGCTCTAACAAACACTTTCAATCCATCCAAGTTGGAAAGTGAGCTAACCTCTATGTCACCCTAATTAATGTGCACCGAGACACAGGGCCGTTTTAACGTATGCAACATGATTTCCCAAAATAATGCATTTAAAATGATATAATCACAAAATACTACAAGAAAAAATGGAAAAGAGCTGCTGGGTAGGAAGCCCTAAAGTTCTCCCCCTAGAATCCCTTGAATTATATTTAATGTAAGCATTGCCTGATGCCCCCATCTCTTACAACCACTCCTTCTTTGTTGTTGTTGTTGTTGTTGTTTTTTTTGTTGTTGTTGTTGTTGAGGCATATCAACACCAGGCTGGTGTGCCGTGGCGTGATCTCAGCTCACTGCAACCTCCGCTTCCTGGGTTCAAGCGTTCCTCCTGCCTCAACCTCCCAAGTAACTGGGATTACAGGTGTACGTCATGACACTCAGCTAATTCTTTTTGTATTTTTAGTAGAGATGTGGTGTCACCATGTTGGCCAGGCTGGCCTCGAACTCCTGACCTCAAACAAGCCTCCCGCCTCAGCCTCCCAAAGTGCTGGGATTACAGGCATGAGCCACCGTGCTCAGCCCAACCACTCCTCCTTATAAAACAAATACAACCACCATTGCTAAACCGAATCTTAGGGATTTTACACTAAACAAGCTAAATGATTATAAGTGTCATTCTTTTATATTTGTTTAAAACTAGGTGAAAATTCTTCCTAGTCTCTTTATAATAAATAAAAAACTGTTATCTCCAGGGCAGCAGTGGGATGTTTTGTATCAAACCTGGACTTGGAATTGAGAGACCTGAATTAGATCCCGGGTTTCTCTTCTTACTGTATGTGCTTAGGCCGGTGATGTAACCTGTCTGACTCAGATTCTCTAAGATTAGTGTGATACTTACATACAAAAAGGTTTGTGTACCCCCTTGGCACATAGTTGATGCTCAATGAATATTAGTTCATTCTAAATAAATAATCTTTTAGATAAGGGAAATCTTTACTTAAATGAAATTTAAAAACAGATGTAAATGTAGCATGCATTGTGCCTCCACTATATTGAGTATCTGTTAGATTTTCCTTTCCTCTGAAAGCATTATATTCAATGTCATATTTCCACAACAGCTGGCATTTTCAATCTGTGCTTTACTTAGACTGAAGGTTTGCTATTTGGGATATAGTGAAATCAACTCTCTGAATAGGATTCTTGCGAGGAAAAACTTGTCGGAGAAAAATCAACACCTGAAATATCCTTCTCTTTTCATGGCATGTTAATTAAATCCACCTTAAACTTGGACTTATCAAAGGTGGCAGACTGAAAACACTTCAGGTTCCCAGAGGCAGAGTTTGATCTTAATATGATATCTGAACAGCTTTTTGAAGTTTCAAGAGCATTCTTGGCCATGGTCCCCCCCACGCCTTTAAACTGACTTAAATTTGCTGTCAACAGTGGCAAAGATATATCTGAAGAATGACAGAATGGGTATCCCTGGATGTTTCATTTTATTCTGCAAAATACACTTTCATCTAAGCTCATATCTTTTTGATAAGATGTAATTAACGAAAGCAATTTAATTAATGTGTTCAGGCACAGGCATGCAGATCGGGAGGCTTTTTCACAGTCTGAGCCATGTCTCTGGAGACATTTTTATTAGTCAGAATTTGATTGCTCTTGGACAAGAGCCCCAATAATACTTCTGAGAAGCTACGAAGTACTTTCACTGTGTTTCAAAGCTAGATAGTCACATGATGGAAAATAGATATAACATTCTGTATTTGTAGAAGCTGTTTCTCTCAAATAAGCAAGGACCTTACGAATCAGTAAATAGAATTAAAGAAAAATCAGCATTCTTGCGCTTATTCACATGCCTATAGAAGGAAGACACAAGAATTTCCCCCTGGAGTATAAACCACTCTGAAGTCTCAAACACCCTCTTTTGATCTAGCAGCCTGTCAGTGGTCTTCAGGCTGGTTTCTAACACCAGAGAATGGCCTAGCCAATTTTTGCGAAACAGTTACATGTCCTGTTGTATCACTATTCCGCAAGAGTAATCAGAAGCATTGAAGAAACAGGGATATTTTTAAGACAAGAAATAGAGAATTATCCTACTAAAAGCGGCCTTTAAAGAAAGCTAATGTGATCGTTTTCAAGAGAATTCCTCAAAACAAAGATAGCTTGCAATCTGGGCTGCCAGGAGGGGAATACTGCGTGGGGATGGGGATATCGGAGGGGAGGGGAGGTGAAACCAGTGGATGGGGTAGTGGATGGAGACAAAAAGATACCTGGGTGAGATACATTTGACAGTCAAGATCGGAAAGACTCTTTGACCGTAAGGGCTGAACAGGAGAATGACTACTTAGGCTAAGATATTTATGAGTGGTGGTACATCCAAGATCACTGGGAAGGAGGCACTGGGAGACAGAGAGGAGAAGAAGCTATGAGTTTTGGTTCAGCCCAGTTGCATGGAAAGAGCCAGCCACAACATTTCCTCTGGAGGCAATTTCATTCACCATCTAAGGAAACTTCTGTGTGCCCCGAGCCACACCAACATCAAGGTTGTACTGACGACAGAATGCAAGTAATAAAAGCTTTGATTAAGGGCTCATTTTCTCTTCCTTCAGCAAAAGCAGGTCAAGAACGGCTTCTCTCACCTTAGAGGCAACCAGGTCCACACAGAAACCGAGAGGTGGGGCTGCCTGTGTTGCATGGAGAGCTCATCCTCTGGAAAATATCAATGTGGTGACCCTAGATGGGAAAATTTTAAGCCATCAGTTATGGCTTGTTTTGCAGTTTGAATACAATTCAGCTTCTTATTCTGAAGTCAGTCTGTTTGAGGACTTCTCTTCTGGACTCTGAACTCTGCCCACTTCTCGTTGCCTCCAGCAATTTTTTCTATACAGTGGGGACAATCCAACATGCCAGCCTTGTTCTGTTCTCTACAGCTCAGTTCCTTGAGCATCCTTTTCACTGTGTGTGAAGAGCCCCTGGAAGGAACCTGCATGCTTTTACTATTTTCCTTAAAAACAAAAAACAAAAAAAAAGAAGATCAAAAAGGAGGACTCTGAAAACTTAAAATAGCTTAGAACATTTTGTGGAGTTGAGGCTGATGCTGTACTGCTGGAACTAGGCAAGTGATCTGTTTTTCTGAATTCCTGTGGTCATTACCTCAAGCCTTCTGTATTTTATGTATTAAATATCTCTCTAGAAATACGAGGGGTTTACATTGAATGTATCTAATCCAGCATTAAAAATTCTCCTTTCTATCTTTGGATACTTAAAAAAAGACTAGCCAGCCTGCTCTCTGTCACTGGCCTCAAGGCCTTCCCTGTTTTCTTTCAGTCCCTCCTGTAAGAAAGGTTCCCAGCATAGTAGCCTGGAGTACACACTACATTCCCCACGTGTCCTCATAGCATCCATCTTTTTCATATCATGCCAGACTCACCCTTCTGATTAAAGTGCCAGTTTTCAGTCCTGCCAGTGTCAAAGTGGGAACGAATAACACGGCTCAGATAAATTGGAACACGTCTCTACAAGGGACCTTGTGGCTCATGATCCTTTACAGTGAGCCCTCCCCTTTACACCCTTACACTCACTAGGCGCATCTCTGCCTTTTGAGAAGGGAACTCACTCTGAAAGACTCATATCAGGGCTCATACTCTCCAGGATGGAAAGCATCCAATAAACATTTGTATCCCTTCACAGATTATGGGCCCATCTGCATGCAGTTGTTTCCTGTAGCTTTTTCCCAAGAAGAGAAGAGTCAGAGAAAAGAGAACTATCTCTTTTTTACTTTATTATTTTATTTTGTCTTGCTTTGTCACCCAGCCTGGAGTGCAGTAGTGTGATCATGGCTTACTGTGGCCTCGAACTCCTGGGCTCCAGTGATCCTCCCACCTCAGCCTCCGGAGTAGCTCAGACTATAGGTGCAAGGCACCATGCCTGGCTAATTTTTTGTTTTTATTATTTTGTAGAGACAGGGTTTCACAATATTGCCCAGGTTGGTCATGAACTCCTGGCCTTAAGTCATCCTCCTGCCTCAGCCTCTCAAAGTGCTGAGATTACAGACAGGAGTCACTGCAGCCAGCCATGTCACTTATATTTTAATTGCCACAGTCCAAAGGCATGCACCAATACTCAAGAGATACGTGGCCATCAAATTCATTGTCCCTTTGTCTAGTGGCAAATTCTGCACTACCTATACTTTGCATACCAACACAAAATAATCCAAAGTCCATGGAAGGCTTTCATGCACTTCATATATTTTCCTACATGTGTGTTTCTTCCTATATTTTCCTTCTCTTAGCATTAAAATCACATTCCCTTCACTGATAGTATAAATATTATAGCATTATGCTGACTCTAAATAACAATTAATCAGCTGTCCTCTATTTATGTGTCTAACTTGATTCTGCTTAAACCATTGCTGATCATTCATAAATTATACTATATTTGCATTTCCTGAGTGTATCTGTTTTTGTAACTCTTGCATTTTATACTTGAGACTCAAACTCAGTTACTGCATTCATGTGGATAAAGCTCTGATCAACTTTCAAAGCCTTCTTCAGCCAGCTGACATCTGTGTAATATGACAGAGGTAGTGTGGCTTGATACTTCTTTTTCAGTCCTCATCAGTTCCCAAGTTCTAACTCCTCCTCTGTACTCTTACTCTTTTGACAACATTAAGATACAGTGTAGCACCCAGAACACCAGTAATTGAGTGGCACAAGAGAAATAGAGAGATATCTGAGACTGTACAGAAGGCATGCAGGTCATTTCTTGCCATCTTAGGATGCATCCTGGCCCAGGATAACATACAGAGTCTCTAAGTTACATATATGGGGACATAAATTTCAAAGAGAGGGGGGCTTTTGTTCACAAAGCATCTCCATTTTGTGCTCAAATTACATCCTTATGTGATATTTGTCAGAGATAAATGCTCCATAAAATAGTGTAATCTATATTTATTTATCAGAAACAAACTTAGACCAGGTATGTATTGCAAAAAGCATTTCATAGACAAGGACTCTTCTACTAGAAAAACACAATTAGTTTATCTGAAGGTCATTCATTTGTATGTTTATCATGAGATGACAATTTTACCTTTTCTCTTCTCTGGTAGTCTTCCCTCCTACCCGCCTTTACAGTAAAGGGAGAGAATGAATGGTAGGCTTACTAATAACCATTTCCTTCCCAACCCTTCCAATCAATCACACCTTTGATCTGGTAAGTTCTCCTTGATAACGGAGAATCATTTTGTTCCAAGAGCTAAAAGAACGCCATTATTTTACGATACTTTAAAAATAACCAGTTACAAAATTTCTAAATTTTATTAGGTGTCAATGGTAGAATGCATGAATACTTTACATCCAACCAAATAGAATTACAGAATATGTTGTATGAATAATAAAACAAGAATATTCATCCTTTGAAAACCATTTATCCTTTTTGTCAAAGGAGGCCAATGCACAAGGACTCAGGCAGTCATCCAGTAAAATCATCGTTAGAGAAAAATGTTATCCTAATATTTAATTAAACCTTCTGAGAAATGGAGACTAACTCACTGAGTTTCTGATGCCAATTTTTTTCTTCCATGCAATAATTTTATTTCAATTTTCTTTTATTGTTTCTTCTTAGTAGTTCAGTGTGCTTTAAATAGGCATTACACAGTTGCCCCATGAAATAATGGGTAAGTATTTATATTCCAGAGTGGAAAACAAAAGACTATAGAATTCTCAGAAAGTTTGCTATGGCGTAAGCTAGATCAGCATAAAGTTAAATGTATAAAATTAAATGAAACCTCCTGACTTCTAGGTCCAGCATGAGAGAGAGAGAGAGAGAGAGAGTGTGTGTGTGTGTGTGTGTGTGTTTGTGTCTGTGTGTACTAAGCTTTTTAACTATTATAAAATATTTAAGTCAGCAATTAAGCATGAATTAAGCCAGTGACTAAACTTTGCAAAATTATACTAAAAAAGTTTTGCAGACTTTTACAGTGCTTCAAGGCATTAGAGAGCATCTGGCCCAGCTCAGCAAGGAATTTCTTTTCATTGAACGATGAAAGATTCTTTCCCAGTACTGGGAACCTTCATTTCCCATCACTTCCTCCACCACTCATTCTGCACCAGACATTTACTATCCTTCAAACACACCATGCATACACCTTCTATGAACCTTTGCTGTCCCTGGTAATCTCTGCCTGGGAGGCTGCTTTGCCCTCAGATGGAAGTGTGGCTGGCTTCTCACTTCATTCAGATCTCTACTCTATGTCATCCTTAGAAAGGCCTGCCACGACATACTTTCCAAATAGCATCCCTTATTTCCTTATCCCTTTGTCTGGCTTTATTTACTTTCATAGTAGTTTTCATTATCTGACATATATGCTTATTTATAATTTATGTGATTATGATGTGTCCTCCTACAACAGAATGAAAAGGAAAATGGTTTTTTGTTGTTGTTGTCATTCTTGCTTTGTTCACCAATGCTCCAATTAAACAGTGGCTAGTACAGAGAGCAGGTGCCCAACAAGTAGTTGATTGAAAGATGAATGAAAACTTAACAGGGATGGCATTATCCTTGTTTCATAATAGCATTCCAAAGCTAACGTTAAATATAGAGGCTAATTAATACTTTTGAATATGATATGAGCCAATATGGAATCCAGGCTTAATTTTTATTTTAAAAGTATCTTGAAAAGAACAAAGATATCTTAAAATGGAAAGGAAAACAAACCACAAAGAAATACCACTATGCACCTGTTAGAATTACTAAAATCAATTTAAAAGCAAAAATTGACAACACTGAGTACTGCCAAGGATACGGGACAAGTTGGACTCTCATACCTTGCTGGTGGAAACAGAAAATGGTAAACCCACTTTAAAGGACATTTTTTCAGTTTCTTATCAAGTTACCATATGACTTAGTAATTTCATTCTTGGGTACTTACCCGAGAAAAGCAAAACCTTAAATTTAAACATAAACCTGTAGGCAAATGTTTATAGCAACTTTATTTATATTTGCCCCAAACTGAAACAACCCAAATTTCCTTCAGCTAGTGAATGGCTTTAAAAATAACTCTGTGTAGCTCCATAGGATGGAATGCTGCTCAGCAACAAAAGAAAGCAAACACTACTCATGCACGCGATAATATAGATGAATCTCAAACTCATTATGCTAAGAGAAAGAAACCGGTCATAAAAGGCTACATATTATACGACTCCATCTGCATATTTTAGAAAAGGCAACATTTTAGGGATACAAATCAAATGGATAAATTAGAATGAAGCTGTAATATTGTCTAGGGATATAAATCAGATCAAAAAATTAGAATAAAGCTAAACTATTGTCTTTTTATCTCTTAATATGTCACAATTTTTTCCCTTCATATGTCACAATTTTTCACTTACTCATGTCCTCTTTTCAACGCACCAATAAAATTTTGCAATTTTCTTTATTCACCTTCTACAGAAAAAAAAAAAAAAAAGGAAAGGAAAGAAATCATATCAGTTGTTGCCAGGGGCTGGGACTTAGGATACATTTAATTACAAGGAGAAGGAGGGATTGGAGGAAGGTGATGAAACTCTTCTATATCTTGATTCGGTTGCTGGTTACACAACCATGTGCATTTTTCAAAACTCATAGAACTTTACACATAAAAAGTGAATTCTATAGGAAGGCAGCATCTCTATCAAGAAAATGTTACCTGGAGTAAAGATGTCATCATTTTGCCAAGCAAATAGATCTAAGTGTCTTAGTACTTGCCTTCATTCCAATCATCTCTTCTCTATCTTTACCATTCACCATTCAAATCCAATGAACCACTCACATCGCAATCTTCTTGTGTAAGAAAATGTAACTGAGTGCCCTAGAAAGAGTCTCGAACTGCAACAGGAGCCTGGAGAGTCTCCTCTGAGTGATGCTCATGCCTCTTCCAATGGACTTCTCTGGCTCCCTTTATTTTACTGCTCCTCTTGCTTTTTCTCTCCACATCTCCAGCACACATTTATTAATACTTTGTGTCTCATTTGAAAGTTAGCATCACACTGTCCAAAGTTATCATCAGGTATAGAGTCTAACAAATGTATTTAAGAGATGTTGATAAGAGATTTTGTTGTCAAACAGCAAGCAGCTGTTCTGTACCAATGGTATGTAGGGAGAAAAGTGTAGGAAACAAATTGAATACATATAAATTTATATAATACTCATATATACTGGGAAGCATGCACCTTCCAATATTCTGAGGAAGAAATTTTGTTTGTATTACAAAAACTTCACAAGAACAGAGAAATATTTATATAGGGGCAGGCTCAGTTTCAGTTATATCTTGAGGGTTGGGGAAGAACATTGGTGAAAACTTCAGGAGGCAGGTGGAATGATGTGAAAAAAAAATGTGTGCATCATAAAGGCTGTGTGGTAGAGCTATTTATTAAACTCGTGGATTATAGCAGAGTATTTATGGAGGGAGATAATCTGAGACAAAGCCTAGAAAACGTCTAAGTTGGGCAAAATGCAGTATCTTAAACATTGGAGTTTAGTCACTGTTTAACAGAAGATTAACAGGAGAGAGCTGAATTAGAATCTATTCTGTCTTGAATGCTAGCCTATTGTTTGGCAAAAAGCCCATAAAAATTTGGGCTCACCCACAGCAAATATTGTCCTTCTGTCTTGTTTTGTAAAACCCAGCTTAGTTTCTGACAGGATTAGAAGGTCCTCAGTCGTATTTATTGGATCAGTTAGTCAATTGCGGTCAAAGTCTTATGAGAGAATTATATAACATTAGTAATAATATTAATAATAACAATAGCTACTCTTCATGAGCACTTGAAGTAATCAGATAGTATGTGCATTCATTATTCCTAATGTCTGCAAAAGATTCCTTATTGTGAGTAGAAATACCACCCTCATTTTGTAGGTGGGAAAATTGAAACTCAGAAGTTAAGTGACTTGCCTTAGGTTGAACAGGTCATTAATGGAAAAACTGGAATTTGAAACCAGATTTGTCTTCAAAGCTTACATTTTATTCTTTATTTTGGTTTTAGTGAGCTAGATGGATTTCAGAGATAACGAAGATAGAGAGATGAGAGTATTACAATATGAATACATAGGACCTTTGTGTGTGTCCAGCCTTCCCTAACTTCCCATCTCAAGTATCATCTCTGTTTCAGTTTGTTAGAGCTGCTATCACAATATATACTAAACTGTGTAATTTGCAAACAACAGGAATTTATTGCTCACAGTTCTAGTGGCTGGAAAGTCCAAAATCAAGGTGAGAGCAAATTCAGTGTTTGATGAAGACTCATTCTCCATAGATGGTGCCTTTTAGCCATGTCCTCACATGGGAGAAGGGCAAAAAGCTTTCAAGCCTTTTTTTATAAGGGCACTAATTTCATGCATGAGGGCAGAGCCCTTTTAACCTAATTACCTCCCAAAGGCCTTACCTCTTAATGCCAACACATTGGGGATTTGATTTTAACCTGTGAGTTGATGGGATGGGGTGGGGAGAGGGGAGGACACATTCATTCAGACTGTAACAATCCCCATCCCTTTTATTCCCTATCACTGTACTATGTTTATTTCTTCATGATAGCCACCACAGTGTATAATTAAGTGTGTATATCAATGCTCCTTTATTTTCTGTTTGGCTCCCAAGCCAGATTTTAAGTTCCATAAATATGGAGACCAGTTATGTATTACTCACTGTTGTATTACCTGGAGAGTAATCCATGATGTGCACTAAAAAATTGCTATTTTTTAAGTAATTGAAAGAACTTAAGTAACTGCTAATTGTTAAGTAATTTGCTCTCCAAATTAAACTTTGGAGAGCAGACTATAAGACAGGAAATAGATAAAGAGATGTTCCAGATAGCACCGAATTTTCAAGCAAGGGTAATTGGGAGAATTGTCCTGACATCAACTGCAAATAGGGAAGTCAGGAAGTCAGGTTTCTCTTAGGCACTGGAAGTGGGGAAGGAGGGAGTTTGTGTGTAGACATGAATAGTCCAAGGTGACAGCAAGAAATCCAAAAGTAATAACTAACAGGAATGCAAAAAGTCAAGCTCTACAGAAAGGTTAAACCTGGAGCTATGGATCAGCGAGTCATCCCTCCAGGTTGTAATTAATTCCCTGGGACTCCATGAATGCTAAGGAGATAAGGAAAATGACTGATGGGAGTAGAAAGACCAACACACTGACGACCAAACTATAAGGAATACTTATATTTACCACACCTGGGGAGGAAAAACTAGCTGAAAAGAGACACATGTCTTCTCCACCTGCCCTGATACATCCAGACAACACAGATCCACCTTTCAATGCTCTGGTCAAGGGCAAAGCCCTTTGCCATCCCTTCCCCCAGGGAGAACTGACCAGTCCATCCTTGGTGATAGCTGACCTGGATTGTGATTGATCAAAGCACCAGATTTCCTTTATCACAGTCAGAGTGTTTGTTCTTCCTCTAGTAGAGTTATCCCTCTTCATATTCTCAGTGCCGACATCAAAAGAGCTCAATGAGCATTGGTTGACTGATACTGACTGAAGGAGAGTAGAGAAGCAGGAGGAGAAAAATGACAATGGCACATCATGAGTAATAAATAAAAGAAGAGGAATTGTCAAATGTTGTGAAGAGGCCGAGAAAATATTCGATGAAACAGATATTGTCTAAATTTTCCTGCATTTCTGATACAGCAACCATGTATCAATTGCATACTCTGTGGAGGCTAGCCCTTTACAAGCATTTTCTCATTTGATCCTTAGAATAAACTTCTGAAATGTCTTTAATTATCTACATGTAATAGATGTAAACACTAAGTCCCACAGAAGTTAAACGACTTGCCCAAGCTCATTCAACAAGATGAAATGGGATTTAATATCAGTTCTGCCCCCAAACCTCTGTGACTAACCACCAGTCACTGTCTTCTCCAATTTAAATTACTTAAAAAATATTAAGACATTGCTCAGTGATGTTTGGGACTGTGTCCAGGTTACTAAGAGTCTATTTCTCCCTCTCTGTCTAATCAATACTACATTTTTTCAACTTGGTTCTCTATATAAAAAGAAACGTAACTGTAATGTAGAACAAAAGGATCTTCCTAACCTTATTCACTGCACTCATGAAATTTTAAAAGAAAATGTGCCATTATTATTTCAAATTCGTGAACACACAAAACATTCATTATTAGCTCTTCATCTAAAATAAGTAAGTCCGTAACTAAAAACAGCAGATAAATAAATGAGCCGTTGAGAGCCTGGTGAGTTTTTCTCTTTTCCTTCTCAGAAAGCAACTTTCTCAGCAGGGAGACTATATTTATAAAGCTTCAAAATCATTGAATTCTCAAGCACATATTCTTCCTTCAAGCATTCTTCTTTTCCTTATGACTTGTCCAAGCCATGAAACTAAAAGCTTTTCACAGGCTGAAATTGCTTAACATATGATGCTAAGTGGTTTACTGAAGTCCGCATTTTTATTCTCTCTTGCTTATTTGGCTCTCAATGTATACTATTTGAGAAAGGGAGAAGGAGGAGGAGCAAAAGCGGAAGGGAGGAGGAGAATGACATGATGGTTGGTATAGAAGTGGCCTTCAGATCATTTGTTTTAATTGTTTACCAAAGGCACAGGGAGGCCAGGAGCTAGTGGACTTAACTACACAGTTAACAAGGAGTCAGGACTGGAATTCAAACCTCCTGAACACACCTGAGCTCAGAGATGAGCGCGAAATATGGATAAATGTATAGACTGGGATTTGGTAGAACCTGAAAATGAGAAACTGTATAATTTCAATGGAACATTGCCTTAGTGGAGGCTCTAATGTCTGGGAACCTGACTGAAATTCTAGTTCTGTAAAAACTAGATAAATTCTTGATCCCTCTAAGCCTGGGCAAAGGAAATAGTAACTATTATGATAGCTAATGCTTATCGGGCACTTAGGATGCACCAGGCACTGTTTTAAGAACCTTATCTACATTAGCCTTGAGAATTTACCTCACAAGCCCAGAGATTTAATTCAGCTAATAGTGTGGGTTAGGGCATTAGCCCAGACAGTTCTCAATAAATGTACAATTATTTGGTCAATAATTAAAAATATAAATATTTAATAATGAATCATCTAAATGTTAATGAAATTTATGGAAAAATGTTTAATTATTGATATAATCAGATGAACTAATTTTTAATGATGATAAAATTAAAATTTTAAAGTTACATTTATGTGGCGAATGAAAATTCTCACCAAACAAAGAAGCTCTCCTCCAAACATTTCTTCTTAAGCATGGCAAGATTTAGGTTTTATTTTAAATTCCAGTTCCTTATTTTGCTATTTCTGTTTCTTCTAAAGCAAAGATGTGCTTTAGGAAAGATCCACAGTATCCCAGGGAAATGGAAGAGTCAAATGAGAAATCTTTCTAAAATTTTTCATTGAATGAGCAGATCCCTAAAGCACTTGACATTTTCCTCACTTCTAGGATAGGACAGAGCAAGGTCTTTGTATATTTTTAGTTATTTATTTTTCAAATAGGTTCAAAAGAATTAATACCTTTGAACTATCTGCCGAGGACTTGGCAGATTAATCTGTCTGTGCACATTTCTCTGTTAGAGAAGTTAAATGCAGGTGAAATCCCACAGGTAGCCAGCTCTTCTCCCAACTAGCCTCATCTTCAGACAGCTCCTTTCATAGCTCTGGAGTCTTCTCAGTGCGAGGTTTCAGACTGATGACTTTTGGCAAGTCCCCCTCTGCCTGTCTGTGTTTCACCAGGAAAATGTACCCATCCAGCCCACCAATTTTCTGAAACCACCAAGTGAATTGTGTTTGAACTCTGTCCCCTTCCTAAGGCCGATACTGATAAGTGACAGTTGCTTTACTCTGTTGATATACTTTGTTGTAACCATGGTATTATGTGTCCTAAATATATCAGAATGTAGACAAGGTGCAGGATATAATTCTGAGTAGTGAGCTCTAGAATGACTGAGAAGTGATTCTTAGTCAGAATATTTGTTAAACTGCATTGTAAGGCATTATGAACTAGTATGCTCATTTGATGCCTGTGTTTTACACTTGATGTTAGCCAAAAGACCGAGAAGCGATGACGCCTGTGTTTTAAATCTTTAATATTCTTATGCAGAGTTAATGAGTGCTTTGTAGTTGGGTGTTCCAAGATCTAGGGATCACAGAAAGGCAAGGAACAGAAGCATGATAACATCAGTTGGCTTAAAGACAACTCAATTAGGTGTAAAAGCATGCTTTCCTTTGAGACATTAAAATACTGATAATACTTGCCAAGTAGATTAACTACATTATGTAATTTACATCACAAAAAGTTTCCTGTCTTTCAAGAAAATTGTCACCTCAGAATTTCATTCATAGAAAACTAACTTTAAAATGGAAGTCCATAAGAAAATGTAGTTTTATTTATTAAAAAAATAGATGCAGATAAGTTTTTGGAAACCTACCCCAAATCATACCCATTTGTATGGGTATATAAGACAGCCCTGTTCAGTAATTTCACATCCAAAGTCAGGCTCTGAACAACCTGGGGCAGAAATTCAAATCTCTCTGAGACTCAAGGTCTGGATTTTCAACCTGAAAATTTCTGTAAAGATTTGTATCCTTCAAATAATTCCTACCTTATAGCATTGCAAAAAAGATTCAGTGAAAAAGTAAAAATATATATATATGTGAAAATTTTAGCACAACTTCAACATATTCTAAGCATACAAAAATAGTAGCTGTAACTATTAATACTACAAAATGCATAACTAAAATTACACCTTAGACCAGAATACTTGCTAAAGAAAATCTGCCATCACACATCTGAAATATTTTCAGTCCTCTCATTTCAGACAGAAGGCATCCAAAGTTCTATTATCCTTTTCAGCCACCTTCAAATAGTAACAGTAAAAACCAAGTTCTGAGAGAATAACTTACCATTTCCATGGCACAGTGTTTCACATATATCATCTCACTGAATACCCTCAGTGATCCCACCAGATGAGTAGTATCCATATTCACAGTTATGGAAACTGAAACTCAGGGTTTAAGTCATCTCTTTGAGGTCATCCTTCTACTAATGACCAAGTTAGTATCGCAACCCAGTTAGACCACTAATGTCGCTGCTCTTAAACTCCATTCCAAGCTGGAAATAAAAGGGAAAGGCATTTGAATGGCATAAAGGGAATGTGGAGTTAGAGCCTTTTCCTGCTTTAAATAAAGTTCACCTGGGTCAATGGTTCTCAATGTTTTTTTAACTCAAAATTCTTTTGCACTCTAAGAAAAATATTAGGGACCTCAAGAAACTCTTGTTTATATAGATGATACTTATTGCTAATTTCCATGTTACAAATTAAAGCTAAGAAAAATTTTTATTTGTTTTATTTTCTAATAATAAAACAGAATTTAAACTAAATAATTTATTATTTGACAAAATAATTTTAAAATAATAATAAACACACTATCTTATATAGCATACTTTTATGAAAAATATTTGTTTTCCAAAACCAAACAAAGCCCTTTAGCGAGAAGAGTGATTTCAACTCACATGTTGCAAATCTCCTTAATGTCTGACTTGATACAAGACAGTTGAGCTGTCCTAGCTGCCTCTGCATGAAGTCTGTGGTGCTATCACACATCACGTAGCCTCTGGAAAACTCCACGGAATATATACAAGACAACGAGAGCAAAAAGAACAAATAACACCTTAGTATTATTATCGAAGTAGTCTGACTGCTGCACTCTCTGAAAGATTTCAGAGACCCTGAGAGGTCCCAGCCCACCCTTTAAGAACCAGTTTAGGTAAAATATTTAAGAGAACTGAGAAGCTCCCTAGCCAATGTCGGTCTGCAGTAATAATCCAAGTTCATCATTTAACTACTTGCTCATTCACAAAGGGTCTCTTTGTACTGTTCTGGGAAAGAATGATGAAAATTTATTAATGAAAATTCATCATTAATATAATAAATGATATTATTTTAATATATAACTATTTTATATTATTATAAATTATAATAACATTTATCATTAATACATTTTCATTATTTTAGATGAATAATATGACTCATGTAAAATGTGTCAGAATTAGATTTACTTAACTGTATTCAGAGACCAAAAGTAATGTATTTCTATCTTCACAGAAAAAGAGAAGACAATCTTTTGTTGTACGAATGAAATGTAATTGAAGTACCATCCTATTTTAGTGTCATTAACCAAACTGATTAAATCTGTTATATTGCTTAAGTGAAAGTAGTAGTCAAGTATTACCAGACATATCCCCTAATAAAATAGAGGGTAGAGGGTACCAGAAAAGCATTGGGAATCTTTAAAAAGATAAAGAAAATGTTATACAATATTTGGCTTTTTTTTTTTTTTCTGAGACAGAGTTTCACTCTTGTTGCCCAAGCTGGAGTGCAATGGTGCGATCTCAGCTCACTGCAACCTCCACTTACCGGGTTCAAGTGATTCTCCTGCCTCAGTCTCTCCAGTAGCTGGGATTACAGGGGCACGCCACCACACCTGGCTTTTTGTATGGTTAGTAGAAACGAGGTCTCACCATGTTAGCCAGGCTGGTCTTGAACTCCTGACCTCAGGTGATCCACCTGCCTTGGCCTCCTAAAGTGCTGGGATTACAGGTGTGAGCCACCACGCCCAGCCAATAACTGGATAATTTAAAGACATTAGCAGTTATTTATAATATTTCATCTTCAAAATATCTCAGCTCCAAAATATGCTTGTTCTTCCTTGCTTTAAGAATCCAAGCACAGAATTAAGATATTTGTAAGTCATATTTGGTTTTGTTAATTCATGTGTTCCAATTATTTTTGCCATACCATCCTATTTTGAAATAGCAAATGGTATTTAATGCAATTTGTTTCTTAGTTATCTCTAACAACTTTTAAACTTAACATAGTACCTTAGGCATTCTAGAAAAACTGTACACTAGTCAAAGCGATGTTAGCAGAACTAAATCAGTGAAGAATCGATATTACATCAAAGGAAAAAACCCCACATTTTGTTAATTGAAAATATTTATGGAGTGTGAAAGAACATTAGCACTAAATGCAATTTGACCCCCATCGCCCATAGAACCATACCCCCAAAAACAATCATTGGATTGCAGATTATGCAAAAGCTACACAATTGGCATTTCCAGGTGTTGAATTTGATGAGAGAACATCCGTGTTAACATTAATGTATTTCTCTCCAGCTAATTCTAGGTTGGATATTTTATCCATTTTAGAGGTGCTATCATCCTGCAAGTTTTTTTTTTCTAACACCCAGAAGCTCTAAGGAAAAGAAAACACCTACAGGTTTTTTATAAGAAAAAAAAAAAAGAGCTTAGATAGAAAGCATTGCCGAATAAGCACTGAGTTTTTCTGGGTTCCCCCAGGTTCTTCGCAGCAACAGCTTACTGGAGTCAACAGACTACTGGTTGCAGAATCAGAGGATGCCTTGCCAAATTGGTTTTATAGAAGACAAGTCTGAAAACTGTGCTTCTGTAAGTATACAGAATTCTTGGGATGTTGTGTGATAACTGTGCTTCTGTAAGTATACAGAATTCTTGGGATGTTGTGTGATAAAGCAGGGAAATGGGCACAGGTACCCATGTTTAGGACCAAAAGTTTCATAATTCATTTAATACCAAGTAGAGAAAATATTCCTTTCAAAATACGTAACTGTTGTATATGGACTGTTAACAAAATAGCATGCAGAGCTAATGTTTCTACCCCCATTTTGCTCATTTTAACAGGTAAAGTTATCTAATAGAAAAAATGTTTATATATTCAAAAATGACTAAGAAAAAGATTCAGAAATAGAATTGTATGATGAGAAGTAAAAAGCCATTCAACAACTGTCTTCTATTCTTTTCAGTATATTTTACATCACCCACTAGTAGATATTTTCTAATATGAAAAGCGTCTACAAATGTTCTATCATTCTTATATGTTACAGTCATTATTTGAAAACCTTGATAAAAACTTTTCAACCTAAAAAATAAACAGGCATACATTTTAATATATCGAAGCTGAGTCTTATATACAAAACTTTGTTTTCCAAGGGAAAAGATATTTGATATTCTTCCAGATAAACAATATACTTCTTTTAGCTTGGAATGTCATTAGACACTATTGTAGAATATGTTCCTTCCTATAGGTTAGCGAAAGCTGTATGTTTCATTTTGATTGAAATCACCTAGCTCTAATGGGGTCATGATTACAGAGATTGGGGGAGAATGTTTCCAAAGAGGAGAAAAATGTAATTCGCATGACTAAATCGAGAGCATCAGCTCTGAGCTATTCCTGGAGGTAAGTTGCATGCCAGCATTTCTGTTAAAAGAAACAAAAAAGGAAGCTGAATATGGGATAGGGAGGCTTTTTATATATAATGAGCAGAACTAAAGAACCAGAACTGGCAGACAGAGGATGTTAAACATTTTCACACTGCACAAGAAATGCAGAGTCCATTCAATAGATTTAAGTCCATCCCTTTGTTTAGGCAAAGGTTTATGATTCTGCTACTTTTAGTGCTTTTGATACCTTGTGCAGAAAATTAGTTGCTGGCTAGGATTCTTTGGGGAAAACACAAAGAATTAAGTGGCAAAATTTTAAGTGATATCTTCTTTGCAAATTCAGTTCTGAGATGAGTTGGAAAATTCAGGCATTTGCGGACACAGATCTCTAGTTACACAGCTATAAATTGTAAAATGGAGAGGAAGAGCTATCAGCAGACGCACTTTGGTCAAAGCTGTCATTTGAACAGCTCCTAATGAAAAGTCTTTCAGGAGAACTCACTAAAGTTGAGGCACTAAAACTTGTGTAGTGAAAGGCAAAGAGTGTACGTTGGGAGTCTGGATTTCAGAGCTACAATTAGAATGCTAACTTTAAATTTTTAGTCCCTTTATAGTGTCAGATGGTATCAGTGTGGTTAAGCTGATTCATTCCGCCTTTATGATTCACCCTATTCCTTCCAAAATGGGAAAAACCTATACACAAGTAAGAGGTGTATTGGAAGATTCATTTGCTCCCAATAGTTTATAATAATTGAAATTTCCACAAAAATGAAAACTTGAATTTAAAAAGTTGAATTCATAAAAGTCGAGAATAGAATGGTGGTTGCCAGGGACTGAGATAATGGATTCGGGAAGGTTGAAAAGATACTAGTCAAAGGATACAAAATTTCATTTAGATGGAAGGGATAAGTTTAAGAGGTCTATGGCAGAACATGGTGACTATAGCTAGTAGCAATACGTTGTATTCTTGAAAAATGCCAAAAGAATGGATTTTAAGTGTTCTCAACCAAAAAAAATTGATAACTATGTGAGTTAATGCATATGTTCATTAGTTCAATTTAGCCATTCCAGAATGTATATACTATATATTTCAAAATAGCTTGTTGTATACAATAAGTATATTCAATTTTATTTGTCAATTTCAAACTTAAAATAAAACATTTTTGAAAAGTATTCAGGACTCTAAACCTAAAGGAGATCTCAGGGTCACTGTGAAAAGCTAACCTTAATCTCTCACAAGTGTCCTACAGTTACTTTTCTTAATTTCCAAATCCCCTGTCTTTCTGGCCTGACACATATTTCTAGGATGGGTAGAAGAAACTTGTATGTCCAGAGTTGCACATTCCTGAAGGGAAATTATTACTTACAGAAGAAATAGAAGTAAAGCATAGAGGTGATGGACTATGACAAGGAATTCATGAGCAAAATAGCTACGCAGAAGCAGTGACCAAAATCATCAAGGAATAAGGACTTAATTCCTTTTCAAAACCAGTTCTCCACATCAGCATGCAAATGAAAGTATAATTTAAAGAGGGAAAATAGATTATATTTTAAAATAATATTCTCATTAAAGTTTAATTTTAAGAATAGTTTTATAAAATCATCCCAAACTTAAATGTCTTTACATATAATCACAAGAGAATCTGAGGAACTTGTAGCAATTCAGTTATTATTGCTTTGTAACCTGTAACCTGTTCATAACTCTGGAGGGACCCAACTCCAGGTTATTCTTACTTCTTTAACTTATTTCATCCTGACCAGAATTAGTAGCCAACATTTTCATATCCAGTTGTGATTGGTTTGGTATTCACTGTAATGAACTTCTAGTGTTTAGATGTGTGGTTTCTTTGATCTCAGTATGTCAGTGGTAGCAAAGTTTCCTTTGGATTTCCTGAATCCAAAGAATTCAAGATGTCCCCATAATATTTTTATTGAGGGACAATCTCAGACTTGGAAAATATTCAGGGTGTTGTATGCATATTTCAGTACCCCTGTTTGTTCTCAAGCATCAAATGGTGAGTTATAGTCATTTCTTCAGTGGGAAACTGCACTCATTTCACAGTTAATGTAAGAAGTTAATGTAAGAAGTTAATGTAAGAAGTCTTAGTGAAGAGCAGTTTGGAGCAGCTAGAAATATGATAGGCATGTGGAACAGGAACCACTGTCCAGGAAGTCTGGCTCAGAAACCCCCTGAAGACATCTTCAATAGTTTTCCAAAAGGCATCTGTATTAGTCTGTTTACATGCTGCTGATAAAGAAATACCCAAGACTTGGTAATTTATAAAGAAAAAGAGATTTAATGAACTCACAATTCCATGTGGCTGGGGAGGCCTCACAATCATGGTGGAAGGCAAAAGGCACAACTTATATGGTGGCAGGCAAGAGAAAATGAGAGCCAAGCAAAAGGGGAAATCCCTTATAAATACATCAGCTCTCCTGAGGCTTATCCACCACCACAGGAACAGTATGGGGGAAACCACTGCCGTGATTCAATTATCTCCCACTGGGTCCCTCCCACAACACATGGGAATTATGGGAGCTGCAATTCAAGATGAGATTTGGGTGGGGACAGAGACGAACCATATCAGTATCAAATATAAAAACTGTGCTTATGTGTTTCTAATTAAAGTCTCCTATCAAACAATATATTTTTATTTCTTTTTCTAATTTGCTATTCTGAAAAAATATTCTCATATACTAACCTTCATGGCATTTTTTAAACCTCATTATTTAAAAGAAAGGAAATGAGGAGTAGGATAGTGGAATTGGAAGCCAGTCTCCGAAACCCAAGAGCTGAGACATTATCTTGATAGAAGTCCTTCACATAAGTGGTAGGAATTGGACTTGTCAGTACTCGACCTTTTTTTTTTTTTTTAATTAAAGGTTAAATTAGGCCAGGCATTGTGGCTCATGCCAATAATCACAGCACTTTGAGAGGCTGAGGGAGGAGAATTTCTTAAGGCCAGGAGTTCAAGAGCAGCCTAGGCGACATAGTGAGATCCCATCTCTACAAAAAATTTAAAAATTAGCTGAGCATGGTGGTGCATATCTGTAGTCCTAGCTCCTCAAGAGGCTGAGGCAGAAGGATTACTTGAGCTCAGGAGTTTAAGGCTGAAATTAGCTATGATCCCACAACTGCAATCCGGTTGGGGTAACAGAGTGTGCCTCTGTTTCAAAAAAAAAAAAAAAAAAGCTAAATTAGTTCTACAGAAACCTTCTACTGCTTTTCTCCATTTACTAGAATTTAATTTTTGACTTTTCAGAAAACATCTTTTGGTTTCATACTTCATTAACATTACCTTGACCATTCATATTTCTTCTATTCAGAGTTACTGTCAGGATCTTTTCGTATTGATTATTTGAAGACTGCCAGCTATCATCCTCCAAAATAATTATACCTTTATTTCTAGCATGCACTTTAATTGATGAATGACAGTATTTAAAAATGTGCCGTATTTGCCTTAAATTTGTAAATAAGCACATAAAGCTCTCAAGCAGCCTTCAGCATTCCTCACATGATATTGCAAAACTGAGATGTTTTATAGCTGCTCTGTGAGTCTTCTATGCTAATGCAATCCAGTGGGAACAATGACAAAATGATATCTCAGACAAGTCGTATTTTATATGATTTTTTCAAATATACCTGAGCCCTATTTGACAAACACCACAGTTGGTAAGTTGTTCTATGGAAGAATCTAGACTCACATGATCAAAAAACATATTAATATTATAATATAATTATAATAATTATATATTATATCCTAATTATAATGATGTAATATATATTTTATTAGAATAATCATATCTAATATAATAATTCTACATACTATATAACATAATAATTATAGAACTTTGAAAGGACATTTTAAATTATCTAGTGCAGGTAGTTACCAAGTTTTCAAGGAGCCTGTAGTGTTTTCTTCTTTAAAAATCAAGTTTCAAAATTATTACTTCTTTAATTTTAGACTTACTGAAAAATTGCAAGAAGAGTGCAAAGGATCCCCAGACTCCTTAATTTTTTTTTTTTTTTTTTTTTTTTTTTTTGAGACAGAGTCTTGTTCTGTCACCCAGGCTGGAGTACAGTGGTGCGATTTTGGCTCACAGCAACCTCGGCCTCCCAGGTTCAAGCAATTCTCCTGCCTCAGACTCCCAAGCAGCTGGGACTACAGGCGCACTCCACCACACCCAGCTAATTTTTTTGTATTTTTAGTAGAGAAGGGGTTTCACTCTGTTGGCCAGGCTGGTCTCGAACCCGTGACCCACCCACTTGGCCTCCCAAAGTGCTAGGATTACAGGCGTGAGCCACCACGCCTGGACAGACTCCTCAAATTTTAACATTTTTCCACATTTGCTTTATCCTTTTCTCTGCATATATATGCATCTGTGTAAATGTATGTATATAAATTTTTTGTGGAAAATCTTGAGAATGAATTGCAGACACAATGTCCCTTTATTTCTTTTTTTTTTTTAATATACTTTTAAGTTCTAGGGTACATGTGCACATCGTGCAGGTTTGTTACATATGTATACCTGTGCCATGTTGGTGTGCTGCACCCATTAACTCATCAATTACATCAGGTATATCTCCTAATGCTATCCCTCCCCACTACTCCCTCCCCACAACAGGACCAGGTGTGTGATGTTCCCCTTCCTGTGTCCAAGTGATCTCATTGTTCAATTCCCACCTATGAGTGAGAACATGCAGTGTTTGGTTTTCTGTTCTTGTGATAGTTTGCTGAGAATGATGATTTCCAGCTGCATCCACGTCCCTACAAAGGACATGAACTCATCCTTTTTTATGGCTGCATAGTATTCCATGGTGTATATGTGCCACATTTTCTTAATCCAGTCTGTCACTGATGGACATTTGGGTTGATTCCAAGTCTTGCTATTGTGAATAGTGCTGCAATAAACATACGTGTGCATGTGTCTTTATAGCAGCATGACTTATAATCCTTTGGGTATATCCCCAGTAATGGGATGGCTGGGTCAAATGGTATTTCTAGTTCTAGATCCTTGAGGAATCGCCACACTGTTTTCCACAATGGTTGAACTAGTCTACAGTCCCACCAACAGTGTAAAAGTGTTCCTATTTCTTCACATCCTCTCCAGCACCTGTTGTTTCCTGATTTTTTTAATGATTGCCATTCTAACTGGTGTGAGATGGTATCTCATTGTGGTTTTGATTTGCATTTCTCTGATGGCGAGTGATGATGAGCATTTTTTCATGAGTCTGTTGGCTATATGAATGTCTTTTTTTGAGAAGTGTCTGTTCATATCCTTTGCCCACTTTTTGATGGGGTTGTTTTTTTCTTGTAAATTTGATTGAGTTCTTTATAGGTTCTGGATATTAGTACTTAGTCAGATGAGTAGATTGCAAAAATGTTCTCCCATTCTGTAGGTTGCCTGTTCACTCTGATGGTAGTTTCTTTTGCTGTGCAGAAGCTCTTTAGTTTAATTAGATCCCATTTGTCAATTTTGGCTTTTGTTGCTGTTGCTTTTGGTGTTTTAGATATGAAGTCCTTGCCCATGCCTATGTCCTGAATGTTATTATCTAGGTTTTCTTCTAGGGTTTTTAGTTTTAGGTCTAACATTTCAGTCTCTAATCCATCTTGAATTAGTTTTCCTATAAGGAGTAAGGAAAGGATCCAGTTTCAGCTTTCTATTTATGGCTAGCCAATTTTCCCAGCACCATTTATTAAATAGGGAATCCTTTCCCCATTTCTTGTTTTTGTCAGATTAGTCAAAGATCAGATGGCTGTAGATGTGTGGTATTATTTCTGAGGACTCTGTTCTGTTCCATTGGTCTATATCTCTGTTTTGGTGCCAGTACCATGCTTTCTTGGTTACTGTAGCTTTGTAGTATAGTTTGAAGTCAGGTAGCGTGATGCCTCCAGCTTTGTTCTTTTGGCTTAGGATTGTCTAGGCAATGTGGGGTCTTTTTTGGTTCCATATGAACTTTAAAGCCGTTTTTTCCAATTCTGTGAAGAAAGTCTTTGGTAGCTTAATGGGGATGGCATTGAATCTATAAATTACTATGGGCAGTATGGCCATTTTCAAAATATTGATTCTTCCTATCCATGAGCATGGTATGTTCTTCCATTTGTTTGTGTCCTCTTTTATTTCACTGAGCAGTGGTTTGTAGTTCTCCTTGAAGAGGTCCTTTACATCCCTTGTAAGTTGGATTCCTAGGTATTTTATTCTCTTTGAAGCTATTGTGAATGGGAGTTCATTCATAATTTGGCTCTCTGTTTGTCTGTTACCGGTGTATAAGAATGCTTGTGATTTTTGCACATTGATTTTGTATCCTGAGACTGCTGAAGTTGCTTATCAGCTTAAGGAGATTTTGGGCTGAGATGATGGGGTTTTCTAAATATACAACCATGTCATCTGCAAACGGGGACAATTTGACTTCTTTTCCTAACTGAATACCCTTTATTTCTTTCTCTTGCCTGATTGCCCCACCCAGAACTTCCAACACTATGTTGAATAGGAGTGGTGAAAAAGGGCATACCTGTCTTGTGCCAGTTTTCAAAGGGAATGCTTCCAGTTTTGCCCATTCAGTATGATATTGGTTGTGGGTTTGTCATAAATAGCTCTTATTATTTTGGGATTCATTCCATCAATACCGAATTTATTGAGAGTTTTTAGCATGAAGAGCTGTTAAATTTTGTCAAAGGCCTTTTCTGCATCTATTGAGATAATCATGTGGTTTTTGTCTTTGGTTCTGTTTGTATGCTGGATTATGTTTATTGATTTGTGTATGTTGAACCAGCCTTGCATCCCAGGGATGAAGCCCACTTGATCATGGTGGATAAGCTTTTTGATGTGCTCTGGATTCAGTTTGCCAGTATTTTATTGAGGATTTTTGCATTGATGTTCATCAGGGATATTGGTCTAAAATTCTCTTTTTTTTTGTTGTATCTCTGTCAGGCTTTGGTATCAGGATGATGTTGGCCTCGTGAAATGAGTTAGGGAGGATTCTCTCTTTTTCTATTTATTGGAATAGTTTCAGAAGGAATGGTACCAACTCCTCCTTGTACCTCTGGTAGAATTCGGCTGTGAATCCATCTGGTCCTGGACTTTTTTTGGTTGGTAGGCTATTAATTATTGCCTCGATTTCAGAGCCTGCTATTGATCTATTCAGAGATTCAACTTCTTCCTGATTTAGTCTTGTGAGAGTGTAAGTGTACAGGAAATTATCCATTTCTTCTAGGTTTTCTAGTTTATTTCTGTAGAGGTGTTTATAGTATTCTCTGATGGTAGTTTGTATTTCTGTGGGGTCGGTGGTGATATCCCCATTATCATTTTTTATTGTGTCTATTTGATTCTTCTCTCTTTTCTTCTTTATTAGCCTTGCTAGAGGGCTATCAATTTTGTTGATCTTTTCAAAAAACCAGCTTCTGGATTCATGTATTTTTTGGAGGGTTTTTTGTGTCTCTATCTCCTTCAGTTCTGCTCTGATCTTAGTTATTTCTTGCCTTCTGCTAGCTTTTGAATGTGTTTGCTCTTGCTTCTCTAGTTCTTTTAATTGTGACGTTAGGGTGTCAATTTTAGATCTTTCCTGCTTTCTCTTGTGGGTATTTAGTGCTATAAATTTCCCTCTACACACTGCTTTAAGTGTGTCCTAGAGATTCTGGTGTGTTGTATCTTTGTTCTCATTGGTTTCAAAGAACATCTTTATTTCTGCCTTCATTTCGTTGTGTATCCAATAGTCATTCAGGAGCAGGTTGTTCAGTTTTCATGTAGTTGAGTGGTTTTGATTGAGTTTCTTAGTCCTGAGTTCTAGTTTGATTGCACTGTGGTCTGAGAGACAGTTTGTTATAATTTCTGTTCTTGTACATTTGCTGAGGAGTGCTTTACTTTCAACTATGTGGTCAGTTTTGGAATAAGTGCGATGTGGTGCTGAGAAGAATGTATATTCTGTTGATTTGGGGTGGAGAGTTCTGTAGATCTATTATATCTGCTTGGTGCAGAGTTGAGTTCAATTCCAGGTTATCCTTGTTAACTTCCTGTCTCGTTGATCTGTCTAATATTGACAGTGGGGTGTTAAAGTCTCCCATTATTATTGTATGGGAGTCTAAGTCTCTTTGTAAGTCTCTAAGTACTTGTTTTATGAATCTGGGTGCTCCTGTATTGGGTGTATATATATTTAGGATAGTTAGCTCTTCCTGATGAATTGATCCCTTTAACATTATGCAATGGCCTTCTTTGTCTCTTTTGATCTTTGATGGTTTAAAATCTGTTTTATCAGAGACTAGGATTGCAACCCCTGCTTTTTTTTGTTTTCCATTTGCTTGGTAGATCTTCCTCCATCCCTTTATTTTGAGCCTACGTATGTCTCTGCATGTGAGATGGATCTCCTGAATACAGCAAACTGATGAGTCTTGACTCTTTATCCAGTTTGCCAGTCTGTGTCTTTTAATTGGACCACTTAGTCCATTTACATTTAAGGTTAATACTGTTATGTGTGAACTTGATCCTGTCATTATGATATTAGCTGGTTATTTTGCTCATTAGTTGATGCAGTTTCTTCCTAGCATCAATGGACTTTACATTTTGACATGTTTTTGCAATGGCTGGTACCTGTTGTTCCTTTCCATGTTTAGTGCTTCCTTCAGGATCTCTTGTACAGCAGGCCTGGTGGTGACAAAATCTCTAAGCATTTGCTTGTCTGTAAAGGATTTTATTTCTCCTTCACTTATGAAACTCAGTTTGGCTGGATATGAAATTCTGCATTGAAAATTCTTTTCTTTAAGAATGTTGAATATTGGCCCCCACTCTCCTCTGGCTTGGAGAGTTTCTGCCGAGAGATCTGCTATTAGTCTGATGGGCTTCCCTTTGTGGGTAACCCGACCTTTCTCTCTAGCTGCTCTTAACATTTTTTCCTTCATTTCAACTTTGGTGAATCTGACAATTATGTGTCTTGGAGTTGCTTTTCTCGAGGAGTATCTTTGTGGCATTCTCTGTATTTCCCGAATTTGAATGTTGGCCTGCCTTACTAGGTTGGGGAAGTTCTCCTGGATTATATCCTGCAGAGAGTTTTCCAACTTGGTTCCATTTTCCCCATCACTTTCAGTCACACCAATCAGACATAGATTTGATCTTTTCACATAATCCCACATTTCTTGGAGAAGTGTAGAGAAAAAAGAGTAAAAAGAAATGAACAATGTCCCTTTATTTCTACACACTTCAGTGTGGAATGTAAATACATAAAACCAGGATTGAACCCAGACCTGCAGGAATCTTAGTTCAGGCTCTTAGTTCAGTACCCACTGCACCCATTGTACAGTGGTTACTGAATTAATTATTTGAATATTTATTTAACAATATTTAAGGAGGAGTTGAATGCTATCTACAGAAAAGATAGATGACTTCTGCTAATGGCAGAAGTCATCCAGCCTCTGAGCAAAATAAAGGTCCTATATTCCTCTGGACCCACTCACTTTAGGAAGCAGTTTCAGCGTCAAGAGTTACCTGAGCAAGCAGCAGGCTGTGGAGGGCAGTGAGAGGCAGCTCTCAGCCGCCACCATTCAGGGCTTCTTCCTGCCAGCTTCAGCCAGTAACACACTCTGAGAGAGACCCTTGGATAAGTTCTGTTTCTTCCATTTTAACATATTTTCAGGGATTTTCGTGCCCATCCTCCTTAGGTGAGTGCAGAAGGGACCTACTGGGGAGGCTTGCTTCTTAATCCAGCTCTAAAGAAAACAGATAAAGCAAGGCAACTGAGTGAAGCAGAGTGGGAAACCCCAAGCCTATCTGGGTAGCCTCCCCTGTGCGGCAGTTCCTGGGGCACCTTAGGAAATCCAGCAGGCCCAGAGGAAACTTTTTTACTTTCAGTCAAATGAAATTTCTACTAAACTTTATCAAGCCTCTTGAAGACAATGAATTAGGTTTCTTTGGTTGATTGGGGGAAAAGCATGACACAGAATGTCGGTCAAGAAAAGAGTCACTCATCACAGCAGCCAGGTGACTCAACAACCATGAAGGTTGTGTGGAAGAAACAGAAACCAAGAAAAGTGAAACATGAAACTGAAGTGCAGTGGCTCACACCTGTACTTGTAGCACTTTGGGAGGCCGAGGCAGAAGAATCACTTCAGCCCAGGAGTTCGAGGCCAGCCTGGGCAAAAGAAACGAGTCCCCCATCTCTACAAAATATTTTAAAAATTACTTGGATGTGGTGGCAAGCACCTGTAGTCCCAGCTATTTGTGAGGCTGGGGTAGGAGATCACTGTAGCCCAGGAGTTCGAGGCAGCAGTGAGCTGTGATCGCACCCTTGCACTCCAGCTGGGGTAACAGATGAGACCCTGTTTCAAAACAAACAAAAAAGAAAAAAAAATGAGGAACTTTTAGCAAACAACTTGAAGGCTAAACTTGAAGTGAATTGCCAAATAATGCAGCATTAATTTAGAGTATATTCAGTAAATACCGTGTGGAGTGTAGGCTTTAGACTTACTCTATACATTTATCAACATCTTGGATCCTGAAACTATTAAAGAAAAAGTTTTTACAAATTTACTTGTATTTAAATGTACTCCGAATTAGAACTTATGTTGTAAGTAGAATTCTACAGAGCAAAAATTAAGATCATTGACTTTATTTTACTTGCTCAAATAATTACAATATGTAAGAATTAGGTAAGCAGAGTGAGACTTGCAATAATTAATAGTATGAAAAGTAATTTATAGTGAAATATAGGTGATTGTTTATATGACTATTTAATACCATGCAACTGCAGAAACCAATTTTAAAATGTCTATACTTCAGTAAATAACATAAACATAATTTAAAAATCAAATGACAACTGTGTTTTTAAAAAGGCAAGCAATGTATTTGAAAAACTCAAGTATTAATCTCAATAAGTAATGAGTTTCTGTAACATGATATGAAAAAATGAAAATTCCAGTAGCAAAGTTTGCAAAAGCCATATGTAAAGGTACAACTGTTAGCATACACATGAGAAAAATAAGCTTCTCTGGTAATCAAGGAGATGCAACTATAACTATTAGACCATTTATTCTGAGTAAATTGCTCAAGAGTTTTGAAATTATTACACCCAATATTAGTGTAACCACAGTACAGAGGACACTCAGCAACTGACTGGGGGAGTATAAATTGATAAAGCTGTACAATCTTTCTGGAGGATAATTTCGTAATGTGTTCTACTCAAAGCATTTAAAATGTATGACTATTGATCCACTTCTAAGGATATATTTTAAAGAAATGACCAGAGCTACATGCAGACTGGTATAAAATATGGTTGTGGTACAAAATGGTATATCTAAGCAAACAGAATAGTTCAATTTAGAACCTGGGTCTGGAGTCAGACCACTGGTTTGAACCCCATAGCCTCCCCTTTCCAGCTATGTAGTTTTGAGTGAGTTTAGTCTTTCTCTGCCTCAGGTTCCTTATCTGCAAAATAGAGATAATAATTGTATTTACCTCATAGATTCAAGGATTAAGTGTGTTATCACTTTTAAAATGCTAGAACAGTGCCTACACACAGTGAGCATCAGATAAGTATTCAATATACTTAACAACAGGTGATGGCAAGACTTAAGAGAGAATTTACATGCCCAGCAGTATAGGAATGATGAAATAAACTTTGGACATCTACATCATGAAGACTCATGCATCCTTCATAAACCAGATTTGCAAGAAATAATTAAACACATGGAAATTAAGGCCAACAATGTAACTGTATATAAAAAGTAGGCTATAAAATTGTACATGTATGTTAAACAGCATACGTTAATGAATTACATGAAGAAAAGAAAGAAATCAGGAATAACCGCAATGATTTTAGCTTGAGTTCCTGGGTGTATGGAAGCTCCTGGTGTATGGAAGGGGCAGACTAAGGAGGGGAACTATGGGCTGGAGTTAGGAAGTGGGGATGATGCTGGATGTCCTTTAGTCATTCAAATGGAGAAGTCAAGAAAATAGTTGAGTGTTAAGTTGGAGTTATTGGCAATATCAGGGCAAGAGATAGACATTTGTGGGTCTTCAGAGTGACCATCAGAAAATAAAGATCAGCTAACACAGGAGAGTGTGTAGACAGAGAAAGCAGCTTGTGCTGAATTCTGGGCCACTCTCATTAAAAGTGCTTGGCCATTCTCTCAGAGGTACAATGAAGAGCTGGTGCCAATCCTGCTGAAAATACTCCAAAAAATAAAGGAGAAGGGACTCTCCCCTAACTCTTTGTGTGTAGCCAGCAATACTCTGATACCAAAATCTGGCAAACACACAACAACAACAAACTACATGCCAATATTGCTGATGAACATACATGCAAAAAAAACCCAACAAAATATTAGCAAACTGAATCCAACAACACATCAAAAAGTTGATTTGCTGCTATCAAGTAGGCTTTAATTTTAAGATGCAGGGCTGGTTAAACATATACAAATCAACTAATGTGATTCACCGCATAAACAGAATTAAAAACAAAAATCATACTATCATCACATAGATGCAGAAAAAGTTTTCCATAAAATCCAACATCCCTTCCTGATAAAAACCCTCAACAAACTAGGCATCGAAGGAACATACCTCAAAATAACAAGAGCCATCTCTGACAAAGCCACAGTCAACATTATACTTAAAGAACAAAAGCTGGAAGCATTCCCCTTAAGAACTGGAACAAGACAAGGATGCCCACTCTCACTACTCCTCTGGTACTGGACCTAACCAAAGCAATCGGGCAAGAGAAAGAAAGAAAAGGCCTCCGGATAGTAAAAAAAAAAAAAAAAAAAAAAAGAAAGAAAGAAGTCAAACTATTTTTCTTCACTGATATGATTCTATACCTAGAAAATTCTAAAGACTCCACAAAAAGTCTCCTAGAGCTGATAAACAACTTTAATAAAGTTTTAGGATATAAAATCAATGTATAAAAATCAGTAGCGTTTCTATACACCAATAACACTCAAGGTGAGAACCAAATAAAGAACACAACACATACACATACACACACACACACACACACACACACATCCATCTTAGGAGTATATATAACCGAGGAGATGAAAGATCTCTACGAGAAGAACTACGTATTATTACTGCTGAAAGAAATCATAGATGACACAAACAAATGTGAAAATCATCCTGTGTTCATGGATTGAAAGAATCAATATCATTAAAATGGCCGTACTGCCCAAAGCAGTCTACAGATTTAATGCTACTATCAAATTATCAATGTCATTTTTCACACAATTAGAAAAAACTATTATAAAATTCATATGGAACCAAAAAAGAGCCTGAATAGCCAGAGCAATTCTAAGCAAAAATAACAAAGCTGGAGGCATTATATTGCCCAACTCCAAACTCTATTACAAGGCCACAGTAATTAAAACAGGATGATACTGGTAGAAAAACAGACACATAGACCAATGGGACACAATAGAGAACCCAGAAATAAAGCTGTACATCTACCACCTCTGGTCTTCAACAAAGTCAAAAACAACAAGCAATGAATAAAGGACTTCGTATTCAATAAATGGTGCAGGACAACTGAGTAGCCATATGTAGAAGAAAGAAACCAGACCCCTATATTTCACCATATATACAAAGTAATTGGGTATATACACAAAGGAATATAAATCATTCTATTGAAAAGACACATGTACTCATCTCTTCATCACAGCACTATTTACAATATCAAAGATCTGGAATCAAACCAGATACGCATCAGTGGTGGACTGGGTAAAGAAAATGTGGTGTGTATACACCACGGAATACTACACAGCTATAAAAGGAATAAAATCATGTTCTTTACAGATATAGATATAACTGGAGGCCTTTGTCCTGAGCTAACTACCACATGTTCTCACTTAGAAGTGGGAGCTAAACATTGGGTACACATGGATGCAAAGATGGGAACAACAGACACTGGAGACTGCTAGAGATGGAGTGTGGGAAGGGGTAACACTTGCAAAACTACCTATTACGTACTATGCTCAATACCTGGGTCATGGGATTATTCTCACACCAAATCTGAATGACACACAATTTGCCCCTGTAACAAACCTTCACATGTACCCACTAAGCCTAAAATAAAAGTTAGGAAAAAAAAAAAACAAATGATACGTTTCACCAAAATAAAAAGAAAGTGCTCAGGCAATAATCCGCATGTCCCAGGGTCCCCAAAATAGCAAGAGATGATTATTTTAGTATGTAAGCCTTATTTCAAATATATAATGAAATGTTTTATATATCTGGACATTTTTGTCGATAAAAATACAATTAGATGAATAAATCAAAGTGTGTTTTTAAAACTTGGGTTTTTATACCATTTCTCAACTATTTTTAAATTCATTTTGACAAAAGAGTACATTATTAAAATAGCTCAGAATAGCTTCAGTTTCAAATTTTATGCAATTCCTGCGATGATAGCAATTATCCTCTGCAGGGAAAACCTGTCAATCAAGAAAAACAATAATAAACAATGTTTCTCATTAAAATACCTTTAAACTTCAAGGATACTGACTACATAATTTTCTATTTCTCTTCAGTAAAATTATTTGTTTGGATTAACATGTCTGTCTTAATCAGTTCTTCCAAAATCTTAGAAAAACTAGTTAGAAGCGATAGCTTAAAAAAGAAAAACACTTAGATTCTCAGGGTAAATTTTTAAAATAGAAGTAATTAAAGATGAATCTGACTAGTGACACCCCCAGGATGTATGTTTTTTTAGTTTAGAGGCTCCAGAGTATTATTTCTTTCTTTTGTAAAAATAAGACAAGCTCACTCTAGAGGTTTGTTAGGAAATGAGAAAGTACTAAAAGCAGAAGCAAAATTTCTGTCTTTGCAAACTTACATATTGCACTTCTTTATAGACCAGAGACAGCTTTCACTTTTTATTCTAGACAGCACCCAGCAGCACCACAGCATCTGTAATGTTGCTGGACACACACACACACACATAGTTGACCCCTGAACAACCTGGGTTTGAATTGAACAGATCTACTTACAAGCGGATTTCTTTCAACCAAACTCAGATGGAAAATAAAGTATTCACGGGATGCAGTTTTCGTATGGGCAAGCTCCTCCCAGGCCAACTGTGGGACTTGAATATGCAGGAGATACTGGCGTGCTCAAGGGTGGGGAGAGGGGATTGCGGGAGTGGGGTTTTGTTCTGGAACCGATCTCCAATGTACACTAGGGACTTGCATATATTTCTGCTGAAACTGTAATTCTGATAAGCAAGCAGTTTACCTCATGAAAACTCAACCAAGAGAGTGATCCAAAAGATAAAAATTAATCCAGTAGGTATATTTGCACCCAAGTATCCAATTCAAAGTCCTCTGTATCTGCCCTCTCCACACTTTGCCTCCTGATTAGCCCTCACTCCCGATTACTGCCCTTTTCCCAGTTTCATTAGAATGCTTGCCATTCTTCAAACATCTATGTTCCTTTGCTCATGATTTACTAGTCTGAAGTCCCCTGGTACCCACTGGCTGTCCCATAAGTTCTTGCTGATGTTTTCAATCCACCCACATTCATGCAAAATTTTTAAACATTACTTAACACTTTAAAGCATTTCTTCTTCAGGACAATTCAGTGAGAAACATACTAAATTTTTAAATTCGGATTAATTCCTGGAAACTTACTGTAATTTCCTGCACTTACTTTATTGGGAACTGACAGCTGGTTTCTCAATTACTTTAATATCATGCTCCTTCAAAATTGCTCTGTCATAAAAGAGAACAAATGGTCATCACTGTTAATGAAAATGCTATTCACCACTGCACTCTCATATTCTTGCATATAGTTCTCCATCCTATAAATACTTATGTTTCTCCAAGTGCCCTTTTAAAAGCAAATAACAAAACAAAGAATATTTTCCTTTACCGAAACTTCACTCCCTGCCAAACTGCCACTATGTCCCTTCTTCTTTTATTACCAAATTAAAAAATAATAATAAAAAGTATACTACCTCTGCTCTCTAGCTTACGTTTCTTATCATTTTGCTGAAATTTCTTTTATTAGTGTCACCAAATCTACTGACATGTTTTCAGTGCTTGTATTACTTAGCTCTTGGTAGAACTGAACTCACACCCCCACACAGCTTCTGAAAATTAGCTATTTTCTCCATGGCTTTAAAAGCACTAGTCTCTCTTTAATTCTTCTTCTACCTTTGGGATCATTACTTTTTCATCTCCATGCTGAACTTCTGCTTTCCCCACCAGGCACTTTAATGTGATGTTTCCCAAAGATCTTCCCAAAAGCCTGGTTGCTTCTCGCTCACTGCCCTCGCTCCATATCCCCAGTTTCGGCCATGGCTATTTATTCATATCCACCATCTCTGGACTGTAGACTTGATGCCCAGGTGCCTGTTAGGTACTCCCATCTGCACATGGCCAAAATGTCCTACTTCAACATGGCTAAAGGTAAATGTCCAAAAATATGTTCTGTCTTTCAGATTTCCCATTTCTATTGTCAGTTTTGGAATCTACACGTTTTTCCAATCTATAATCCTGAGAAACACACCTTCTCCCTCACCCTTCATCGTAAATTCATTATCAAAGCTGTTTTGGCTTTGCAATTCTGGCTCTGTCTTTTCAGCCCCAGCATCACTATTTTGTTGCTGAAAACCCCATATATTTCTTCTCAATATTTAAAATGCAAAAATCAAAAGCAAACACAGAAAAAAAGCAAAAAGAACCCAGCAGCCTTGAAAAGTCACTGGTATCTTTTTCTCCCGAAATCCTCTGCAGCACCTAATTCCGAGATGTATTTTAATGTTACCATAGTATGAATAACTGCATTCCTAGTTCCCAACTGCCACCCTCAGCATCACATAATTCCTCCAGGGGCTGCTGAGTCAATCCAGTATCTAATTCAAGACCATGGCTCTTACTTTTTAATTGAACAGGATGTTAATTCCAAAGGAGCTGATTCATCATCTTCATCCTAATTTTTTAAATGGTGTGCAAAATGCCAGGCCAATGAAAAACACTTTGATATTGGCACATTTTGATATTGGAAATACTCTTACAATAATCATCTGTCAGATCCTAGTGATAGGACCAAAATAAAATATCGACTGGTGAATGTATTTGCACCATATGCTAAACAAATAGAATGCACAAGTGTTTTTCTATTCTGCCAAACTAAATGACTAAGCTTCCATTTGTGAAATCGCAGAACCCAAGAGCTGTGATAAACCTGAGAAGATATATTGCCCATTCTACTCATTTTTCAGGTGAGAAAACAAAACAGCAATGAAGAAAAGAGATTTCTCAAGGCCACAGAGTAAATTAGTAGTAAAGCCAGGCCTGAAGCTTCAAGCCACTATCTCTTAGCAGTGAATACATCACTTTTAAAATATTCCGGTTGGTTCTCCGCTCCAAATACTATAATTTTAAGAAAATGTTTGATAAGGTACAATTGATTCATTATAGGATTATCATGTATATTTGAGGCTTAAGATATTTGCATTATTAATCCATGCTGAAAACCTAAAATTAGTATTATACAAAAGTACTTAGATATTTAGATTTTTGGTTATTCTCAATACGCTCAAGATTGTCACACATTTGTATCAATTTTAGAACATTTTTATTACCTCAAAAGAAACTCCACTTTGCTTAGTCATCACGTCATCACTTCCTAAGCATACCATCTACCTTAGGCCCAGGCAACTGCTAATCTACTTCTTGTCCCAATAGATTTGTCTATTTTTTTTTTTTTTTTTTTTTTTTTTTTTTTTATACGGAGTCTCACCCTGTCGCCCAGGCTGGAGTGCAATGGTGTTATCTTGACTCACTGCAACCTCCACCTCCTGGGTTCAAATGATTCTCCTGCCTCAGCCTCTTAAGTAGCTGGCATTACAGGCACCTGCCATCACTCCCAGCTAATTTTTGTATGTTTAGTAGAGACAGGGTTTCTCCATGTTGGCCAGGCTGGGCTCAAAATCCTGACATAGTGGTCCACCTGCCTCAGCCTCCCAAAGTGCTGGGATTACAGGCGTGAGCCACCACACCCGGTTGTTTTCTCTTTCCATAAATTTGTTTACTCATAAAAATTGCATCATACAATATGTGGCCTGTTGTGTCTGGATTCTTTCACTTAGCATGTTTTCCAGGTGATTCATGTCATATTATGTATCCATATTGTATTTCTTTTTATTGCTAAGTAGTATTGCATTGTGTGAGTTTTATTTATTCATAAGTTGAGGAAGGTTTGCATTGTTTCTACTTTTTGACTATTACAAATAATACTGTTATAAACATTTGCATACAAGTTTTGTGTGGAGATATAATTTTATCATTCTTTGATATAAACCCAGAAGTAGAATTGCTGGATCATACTACTATTTTGATCTCCATTTTTTATTTTAAAGTTTATTTTGTTTGATATTAGTGTAGTCACTCTAGCTTTCTAATTGTTGCTTTTTGCATGTTTTTTATTTTTAATCTGTATTTACTTTCAACCTATTTATTTCCTTCAAACTCTACTGTGTCTTTTATTCACACCACATAATAGGATATTGATTTTTATCCAGTATTACAAACTCTGACTTTTGACTAGACTGTTTAATCTAGCTGCGTGTTACCACTATTTTTAATATAGATGAATTACAGCTGTCATATGTTTTAGTTTGCTCTTCTGTCATTATAAAGGAATACCTGAGACTGGAAAATTTATCAAGAAGAGAGATTTAGTTGGCTCACAGTTCTGCAGGCTAAATAGGAAGCATGGTGCTGGCATCTGCCCAGCTTCAGGTGAGGCCTCAGGTAGCTTACAATCATGGCAGAAGGCAAAGAGGGAGCCAGCACACTGCATGATAAGAGAGAGAACAAGGTTGGGGTGGGGGGTGGTGATCACCCTTTAAAAAAAAAAGATCTCATATGAACTGAGTGAGAACTCACTCATCATCAACGAGTTGGTGCCAAGTCATTGATGAAGAATCTGCCCCAAACCAAAACACCTCTCA